>NW_028145567.1:3985000-4255000 GCF_977016875.1 Pavona decussata
GACCTGTGTGTTTTGAAGTAACATTATGCGTAGTTCTATTTTCTGATAGTGATAGTCGGGGCCAAGCGAAACAATGGAAACAAGCAAAAAGCGAGAAAGTTGGTTGCCCAATAACTCGACCCGCGTGATCGTGAGAGAAGGAAGAGAAACCAAGCGCCCCATGATGCTTTGCGCTTAAAATTTCACCCGTCTCATGACTTCAGTCGGTTGAGAAGCGCCAACTTCGTTCCCAGGGTCTCTCCTTAGAAACATGACGTAACCAAGCCAATTTGTCTTAAACGATGGCAACAAAAGGATGTTCAGTTCCATCAGCGCCATTCACCAGCATATTGAGCGCACGTTCCAAATACTCCTTCGCCTTCTTCAGGTCACCTTGCTCACAGAAAACAACAGCTAAGATGTTACAAGAACTGGCGACATCGACATGTTGAGCTCCCAGCTTTTGTAGTCGAATACCCAGGACACACTCATAATACTCTTTCGCCTTCTCCAAGTCACCTTGGTCACAGAGAACAAGAGCTAAGCAGCTATAAGAACTGGCGACAGCGACATGTTGAGCTCCCAACTTATGTAATCGAATGGCCAGGGCACGCTCATAATACTCCTTCGCCTTCTCCAGGTCTCCTTGGTCATGGAGTACAGTAGCCAAGTTGCTAGAAGACCTGGCGACATCGACAGCGCTTTTATTTTTTATTTATATCAATGACTTGCCAAACTGCCTAACTTCGTGCCAGCCTAGGATGTATGCTGATGATACCCACATCACTTATGCTGGGGTTGATGTGAATTCAACATATAACATATAAGAATATATAATGAGCATATTGTTTCCACTGTATTCTCTTGCATGTCACGGTTAGGCCAAATTAACAGCGTTAAGCATATTTTTGATAAGTGCACCTTAATTATTATTATAAATGCCCTAGCGTTTAGTAAATTATTCTATTGCTCTTCTGTTTGGGGCAGTACTACTCAAGCTAATCTGGACAAGCTCCAAGCAGTACAGAATTTTGCTTTTTGCATTGTGTGCGGCGCTGAAAAATTCGATCACATAACTCCTTTGCTAAAAGATTTGCGCTGGCTACCAATCAGGCAACAACTTTATTTTCGTTTTGCTGTTCTGGTTTTTAAGTGCATGACGAGATGTGCTCTGGAGTATTTGACATCTGAGCTCGTCAGAAGATCCGCCGTCTCGACAAGGAATACCAGAAACTCTCAACTTTTGAACATACCACTCTTCCGCACTGCTAGCGGCCGAAATACCTTTCAATATCGAGCGACCTCTCTGTGGAATGAGTTGCACCCTTCACTCAAACTTAGCCCTTCCGTGACGGTATACAAGCGCTTACTTAGGCAAAAACTTCAAGCCAATAAAACATATATGTATGTATGTATGTATGTATGTATGTATGTATGTATGTATGTATGTATGTATGTATGTATGTATGTATGTATGTATGTATGTATGTATGTATGTATGTATGTATGTATGTATGTATGTATGTATGTATGTATGCATGTAATTCAATTCAGTTAAACCTGAATCACGATTTAGAAACCTAAACAAATGGCTTATTTTCAATAAACTTACTTTGAATACTGCTAAAACTGAATTCATGCTAATTGCCTCCAGACAAAAATTGAGTACTTTGTGGAACCCACTTGAGCTCTTGATTGATAATGCTCCGATAAAACACGTTTCATCTGTCTAATTGCTTGGAATATTTATTGATGAAAATCTACGGTGTCAAACACACATTGATAAAATATCTAAAAAGGTCGCTTCCGTCCGGAATTGGAGCAATAAAAAAAATAAGACCTTTTGTCCCTCCACCTACTCTTGTGAAAACAGGTTTTGCCTTCACAAAACGGAAACACGGACGGACGGGAAAACTCTTCAAAAACACTTCGGTAAAGGCCTTTCTCCTGGGGAACACTCGCTGGCTACGGGAAGGACCGAGATCTCTTACGGCAAGCGAATTTCTCTGAGACAATAAAACCACACAGAACTTGGCTCCAACGTAGGGTTTAATACCAAAACAAAGCACTGGTATTTAAGCCTATTAGCTAGTGAAGCGTTGAGTTACATCATTTTGCAATGAGTCAGATTACAGCATACAACAATCATTTCTGAAAGGATATTGGATAAAACCTAAGCTTATTCTGAAACATTAATATCTTTCAAAAGCTACACAGGTGGATAACAGTTTAACAAAAGACTAGCGCAGGTTACAATAACACTTCAACGCTCATACAGTTATGATCTTATAGAAACCATTTACGCCTAAATGACAGATTACGTTTACGGTTTATTGGACTTGAAACTAAGGAACTTAATATTTTCTACGTTGGTTCTATATTTTTATCAGCAAAGCAAATTAAACTAAATATCTATAAATCCTCTCATCACACTCATTATATACACAACGCACTAATTCAATCTCATTTCGATAATTGCAATCTTGTCAGGCGTAATTGTGGTAAAACATTATTTGACAGGCTACAGAAGCTACAGAACCGTGCCGCAAGCGTTTTAACCTTTTCTAGCTATGATGCTGACGCTTACCGTTTATTTAGACAACTCGATTGGAAAGACTTGAACACTCAATTTCAAATATAGAAAGCCTTAACGGGTCTTAATGGTATACAAGTCTTTAAATGGTTTTGTTTCTGAATATTTATCCTCTAAATTTGTTAAACGAAATGAAACGCGTTACTCCCTGAGGGACTCTATTAACAAACTAGGTTTGTCCAGAAGTAGAGTACAGTAGCCAAGTTGTTATAAGACGTGGCGACAGCAACATGTTGATCTCCCAGTTTGTCCCGTTTCCGCGAACTAATTTCATGAAAAACAGCTTAGTTATAGCAGAGCAGTTCTATGGAACAGCCTGTCCTCTGATGTGAGAAAAGCTAAATCTTAAAGTCAATTTAAAAGATTAGTTAATATTTATTTTTAATGTTAGAGTATACACGGCATTCATGAAAAACAGGTTTTAGTTAAATTAGTTGTAGTTAAGTTTTGAATTCTGTTTAGGATAGATAGGTTATTTCTAATTTTTATACTCGTGCTGGATTTAACCGTGTTTAAATAAAGAACTATTAAACATGTTGATCTCCCAGCTTTTGTAGTCGAATGGCTAGGGCACGCTCATGATACTTCTTTGCCTGGTCCAGGTCACCTTGGACACGGAGTACAGTAGCCAAGTTGTTATAAGACGTGGCGACATCGACATGTTGATCTCCCAGCTTTTGTAGTCGAATGGCAAGGGCACGCTCATGATACTCCTTCGCCTTCTCCAGGTCACCTTGGTCATGGAGTACAAAAGCCAAGTTGTTATAAGACGTGGCGACATCGACATGTTGATCTCCCAGCTTTTGTAGTCGAATGGCTAGGGCACGCTCATGATACTCCTTTGCCTGGGCCAGGTCACCTTGGTCACAGAGTACAGAAGCCACGTTGTTATAAGACGTGGCGACATCAACATGTTGATCTCCCAGCTTTTGTAGTCGAATGGCTAGGCCACGCTCATGATACTCCTTTGCCTGGGCCAGGTCACCTTAGTCACAGAGTACAGTACCCAAGTTGTTAAAAGACGTGGCGACATTGACATGTTTATCTCCCAGCTTTTGTAGTCGAATGGCTAGGGCACGCTCATGATACTTCTTTGCCTGGTCCAGGTCACCTTGGACACGGAGTACAGTAGCCAAGTTGTTATAAGACGTGGCGACATCGACATGTTGATCTCCCAGCTTTTGTAGTCGAATGGCAAGGGCACGCTCATGATACTCCTTCGCCTTCTCCAGGTCACCTTGGTCATGGAGTACCGTAGCCAAGTTGTTATAAGACGTGGCGACATCGACATGTTGATCTCCCAGCTTTTGTAGTCGAATGGCTAGGGCACGCTCATGATACTCCTTTGCCTGGTCCAGGTCACCTTGGTCACGGAGTACAGTAGCCAAGTTGTTATAAGACGCGGCGACATCGACATGTTGATCACCCAGCTTGTGTAGTCGAATGGCTAGGGCACGCTCATGATACTCCTTCGCCTTCTCCAGGTCACCTTGGGCATAGAGTACAGTAGCCAAGTTGTTAAAAGACGTGGCGACATCGACATGTTGATCTCCCAGCTTTTGTAATCGAATGGCTAGGGCACGCTCATGATACTCCTTTGCCTGGTCTAGGTCTCCTTGGTCAAGGAGTACAGTAGCCAAGTTGTTATAAGACGTGGCGACATCGACATGCTGATCTCCCAGCTTGTATAGTCGAATGGCTAGGGCACGCTCATGATACTCTTTTGCCTGGGCCAGGTCACCATGGTCACGGAGTACAGTAGCCAAGTTGCTAAAAGACGTGGCAACATCGACATGTTGATCTCCCAGCTTTTGTAGTCGAATGGCTAGGGCACGCTTATGATACTCCTTTGCCTGGGCAAGGTCACCTTGGTCACGGAGTACAAAAGCCAAGTTGTTATAAGACGTGGCGACATCGACATGTTTATCTCCCAGCTTTTGTAGTCGAATGGCTAGGGCACGCTCATGATACTCCTTCGCCTTCTCCAGGTCACCTTGGTCACGGAGTACAGTAGCCAAGTTGTTAAAAGACGTGGCGACATTGACATGTTTATCTCCCAGCTTTTGTAGTCGAATGGCTAGGGCACGCTCATGATACTCCTTTGCCTGGGCAAGGTCACCTTGGTCACGGAGTACAAAAGCCAAGTTGTTATAAGACGTGGCGACATCGACATGTTGATCTCCCAGCTTTTGTAGTCGAATGGCTAGGGCACGCTCATGATACTCCTTCGCCTTCTCCAGGTCACCTTGGTCACGGAGTACAGTAGCCAAGTTGTTATAAGACGTGGCGACATTGACATGTTGATCTCCCAGCTTTTTTAGTCGAATGGCTAGGGCATGGTCATGATACTCCTTCGCCTTCTCCAGGTCACCTTGGTCACGGAGTACAGTAGCCAAGTTGTTAAAAGACGTGGCGACCATGACATGTTGATCTCCCAGCTTTTGTAGTTGAATGGCTAGGGCACGCTCCTGATACTCCTTTGCCTGGTCCAGGTCTCCTTGGTCACGGAGTACAGTAGCCAAGTTGTTATAAGACGCGGCGACATCGACATGTTGATCACCCAGCTTGTGTAGTCGAATGGCTAGGGCACGCTCATGATACTCCTTCGCCTTCTCCAGGTCACCTTGGTTACGGAGTACAGAAGCGAAGTGGCTGTAACAATTGGCGACATCGATATGTTGAGCTCCTAGTCTTTGTAGTGAAATTTTTAAAGCTACATACAGGAATCCCTTTGCTGTGTTAAACTCGCAATGGGTTACACATATCTTGCTAAATCTTATGAAATAATATGAATAGTGTTTAATATCCAACGTAAAGTTTTCGACGAGTTGGACTATGTCGTCTCTGTTATAAGTAGTTTGAATTTCTGTACTTAAGGACTTTAAATGAGGAACAAGATGCCTGCTGTTACCAACACAATCTGAGTCATCTAACAGGTAATCATCTATGAACTGATAAAATGATGTAATGGCCCCGTGGCCGATTTTGAGATTTTCACCCTCCGAATAGGTTTCAGTTTCATCGTTGATCACACTGCGCACAACCTGGTGTACGCGAATGTAGACATCTCTCTCGTCCTCTTCAAATAACAGCAGTTGTCCTCTTTGGATCCGCATTCGAATGATATCGTCATCCTTGAATTCCTCATCTGCATTCCGAATGTAGGTTATTACAATTTCAAGGTTTAATGGTTGTTGTGAACAGAGTGAAAGGAAACTGAATGTGTGATTCAAAACTTTGTCTGATGACATCACCTTTTTCACGGCTAATGTAATCGCTGCGGTCATGGATTTTGGATAGCTTGGGTTTGTGTCAGAAAGAAGGGTCTCAGTACCAGCACGCTGACCTTTGTTTAGTTTTTCCAGGTAATCTTTCCATCCATAGTTCGAAAATGCTTTGCTCTCACGAACGTGTTTGACAAATGTAGCGGCACTTGCTAAGGCAAGAGGTTGATAGTCCAATGTCCTCGCGACCTCCGTTTCCACCTCAGTGATAGTTATACCAGAAAGCTTGGTTAATAAGGAAGTGGCATCAGCAAGCTCCATACCCTTGCTCACAGAGATGTGACCAACGAAGGAGTTTGTCAAAGGGATGGAAGTAGTGTCCTGTGTTGTGATCAACATTTGTCCTCCTGACCACTGTTCGTTTCCAGGCTCTGGCAAATGAACACTGACTTCAGGTATGCTGGTAACATTGTCAACTACCAGTAGCCACGACGTGTAGAGCTTAACTTTTGTGCTAACTAACGTCTTGAGATTGGCGATCTTCTCCTCTATCTCTGAATCCTTAGAACTGAGGGTGTTTGCAATTGCATATTCTGAACACTTCAACAGTCGAGCGAAAGAGACATAGGATTTCAGCAGTGAGTCAAGACTTTCAGCATTAAGAGTCATTACGAATGCGGTGTCTGTGACGTCTTGGAAAAACCTCTTAGCGACGAGCCCAGCTAACTGAGATTTGCCACTTCCAGGATTCCCTGAGATGTACAGATAAGTTAAGCAGTTTTTGTTGCCTTCTTTAAGTTCTTTTAGCTGTTGGGTTATTTTAGTTACCTCATCATCTCGACTGGCAACGTCGTGCGAAGGCTTGGGAGGGGGGATTGAAAATGAGGAAATTTCATTCCGAAGCTGATCTTCAAGGATCTGTCTTTCCCCTTCTTTCTCTTGAAGTTTTGTATCTTTCTCTTGAAGTTCTTGATGGAGGTCTTCAACGTTTTTCAAGATCTTTGCCAACTCCTCCGTTGGAAATCTTGTCTGGTTTCTGATTTCTTGAATTCGCAAGGTGGTGAGCCCGAGTGCTTGAAATGCTACATCAACTCTAGCTATGGCATCATAAAACTCTCGGTCCGAGAGATGGCCTTGTGGAATGTGAGCAAATTCTACATTACGAAATTTCCTGAGATCATCTACATTTGATTGGACGACCGCGTTAACACTCTTGCCAATACAATCCGAGTACAAGATGGCGTAAAAGAGCATGGTGCAATCCCACTCAGCTCGATTTCCTTTTATCATGGTCGCTAAAAGTTTCGCATTTCTTCTTTGGTTCCGCGGAGACTCCCCGTTTTTGAAATCCAATCCATTCCTTGGCTCGTCCTTCCATTCACCCAATGTAGCCTTGTAGCGGTTGTCCCATTCCTGTTTAAAGATTGTTCGGAGACCCTCGGCTAGTACATCAGTGGTGACACAGCAAATCCTGAAGTAGTTCAGTTGTTCATCGCTGAATGTTGTTGCATTTGCTGCAGTGGCCATATTCAGCTTTCGCGGCGACTCAAAAGCTCTATAAAAATAATACTCTGCTGTTAGCAAAATGGAGGTGGACTTTCGGTGGCTTGTTACAAGTTCTAACGCCCGGCAACTTGTACGTTTACTTTTCTAGAAGCGATATTGTGTGTGTGTGTGGACGGTGTAAACAACATTATCTTTATCCCTTTAGACTTTCTTTTTATCTGCATGTTTCTGAGGTCCCCTTGTTCTGAGTTTTTTTTTTGTAACATTATGGCGATAGGAAAGTTCTGCCTACAACCAGTCATAGTTTCTAACGACAGCCAAATACCTTTCTATTTATTTCTGTTTTTACATTGACAGGTGATGCCCCGCTGAGTTATAATGTCAAAAAAAATCTTTTGGTCCGTAAATTAGGAGAAAATATATTATTTTTCTAGGCTGTAGCTTGAGAAAATAAGCTTGGAGCCTTTTAGAGTGATTTTGCTTGACCCGTGAAACAGGGAATAACAACTAATACCAAATATCTAAAAGTGAACATGTATAATAGCGCGTAGTATCCTACTACTAATGCCCTCCAAATTTATGGCACGATATTTCACTATAATTGGCAATAAATGATATGTTTCACAGACGGATATTGACGTGTCACATTTTTTTAACCCACTTTTCTTAATTTTAACTACCCTGAGGGTACAAAGTTTACTACAAATGGCTAGAGAACACAAACTACTTCTTTTAACCGTTCACTGACAGCAACAGGCTACACTCTGTTTTTTTATAAGAACCTTTTTTATAAGAACGTTGAGGCTGAGATTAACCGAATTTTAAGAACGTATTAAGAACATTCCTCAGGCTGAGAATCGATTAAGAACGTTTTTATTTTGCTATTCTGTATATAAAATCAAGGTAACAGATGTAAATTAACCAGAATACTTAAGGGCATGTTTTGTATAACATTAACAATGGTGACACACATCTCGGTTTGTCATAATCAGCAGTTCTTGACGCCATATCTCAGCAGGAGATGCACTTTGATAAGTTTCCTGGTCACGTCTGCATTGATTTACTGAAATACATGTAGTGTATACCATGTAATTTAAGAACATCTTAAGAACGTTTCAGCCTCAAATCGTAAAAAAAAGATAAGAACGTTCAGCCTCAGCACCAAAATTAGACGTTCTTATAAAAAAAACAGAGTGTATATCGAAAGGTTGTATCTGGCATTGTTTGCTTTCTGATATAGGCTATTCTCTTCTTGTATGGAGCGATAGACTGCAAGCAGTCCCTTTCTGGATAGTCGAGAGGTCGCGCGAAATAGCCGAGCGCGAAAAAAAAACCAGCGCGAACGAGCGGAGGGGGGCTTGGGGAGAGACGGCATAAAGTCTCTTCTCGTTTATTACGCGGGATGCCCTGAGGGGGCATACCGTGTCTAAAAACGGGTCGATTTCTTGTTTTTTTTTTTTTTTTCTTCGTCGTAGCTACAAATGTGTATATTAATTTATCCATTAAACTCTCCCCTCTCCTACTCGGGATATATTGTTCTGATTGTCTTCAACAACAGCAAGCCAATCAAAATCCATTCTTGTGGCTTATATCGCGAGGGAGGAGACTCACTCACCCCTACCTGTGTGACGTCAACGCATCATTTGACATACTTATTAAAAACCGATTAAATTGAACCGCCATATTGTTAACATGTTCTGGACTCAAGTGTGCCGTTTTCAAACGGAAATTTCACCATTTTGAAGCGGTGAATCGAAAGAATAACTTTTAAGAAGCACCCGACATTTAAAACGGTGGAAATTCGTGAGTTCCTGGCGAAGGAATCGTGCTTTGTTTGACGGTCTAACTCTTAGACCACGACGCGAGACTGAAAAGAGGTCATTGAGAAGCTTACGTTCTCGTAATGGAATTTTACAAATTTCCGTAGCCTCCCACGCAGACGTTCTTAAGGGTTCGTCACGCGTTCCTTCCCTAAGAACGTCTGCGTGGGAGGCTAAAATTTCCGTTGATAGTCTGAGTCGCGTAAGACAAAGGAAACAACGTAACGCGATCGTCGTGACTCAAATTATTCCATTAGCAAGGATTGTTTTATCAATCGGCGAAGCATACAGTTGGAATAAATGAATCAGCCCCAGCATCACGCGTATTGCCAGTATAGCAGGCATCTTGTTACGCGGGATGCCCTGAGGGGGCATCCCGTGTCTAAAAACGGGTCGATTTCTTTTTTTTTTTACACGGAATGCCCGCAGGGCATGACGTGTCTAGGTTTCGGTCGGGTATCTTTTTCTTCATCGGTGTCATAAATGTGCACATTAATTTATGCATTAAACTCTGTCCTCCCCTAGTAAGGATATATTGTTCTGATTGTCTTCAACAGAAGCGGCCCAATCAAAATCTATTTTTCAGGCACATATCACGAGAGAGGGGACCCACTCATCACTTCTGTGTGACGTCAAATCATCATTTGATTTATTCATTAAAACTAGATTAAATTCTTCCCTCTCCCAGAAGGGATCTATTGTTTTGATTGTCTTGAACAAAAGCGGCCCAATCAAACTCCATTATCTCCGCGTATATCACGAGGGATGGGAACCACTCAACTCTACTTGTGTGACGTCAAAGCAAATCATCATTTGGAAAAGTTGTTTTCGTTCAATGGCGGCCACATGTCTGAATTTAAGACTCCGGATCTGCCGTTTTCAGAGAGAAAACCAACCTTTTTCAAGCAGTAAATCGAAATAATAACTTCTAGGTAGTACTCGACAGTTGAAACGGCGGAAATTGGGAGAGTTCACAGCAAAGAAAATCCGCTTCAAAAAACAGATCGAATGATCAACGCGAGGGATTAGAGCTAGAGGAGGCCAGACCAGTTCAGCGGGGTCATGACGTTATTGCATAGTTATTTCTGGTATGATTCCTAGTAACACAACGATAAGTATCACGCAATATATCTGAATAAAACCATTCAGACAATTATTTCAATGGCCAAGGGAGGATATTTTTTAAATATCTGCGAAACATACAATGGGGAATAATTGGGGCTACATTAAGCATTCCGTGTAATGCCATTAGAGGGGCATCTTGTTTATCCTCGCTCCAGTCTCGCTGCGCTATGAGCACACCATCTCGACTAACCAGTAAGGGACTGCTTGCAGTCTAATGGTTATGAGCGAGTGAAACTATCCGGTTCGCCGGCCAACGATAAATGAAAGCAAAAAATGTTAAAGGGTTAAGGAAGACGTTACAGCATCCAACCCGATTTTAGTGGTTTCCTGCATTCTTGACCCCAGATTTGGCCGGCTGACTTTCGGATCTTATGAAAACGAAAGGGAAAATAGAATTGCTGTTATGGCTGTAAAACCCACAGTATACTTCACAACTGGGAAATCAGTTTACACTTCGGTTGGCGGCGAAAGCTGTAAATTTCTGGCTTTATCTGTAGTATAAAAAACCCATCTCAGCTTCGCTTTCTGTGTTAAGACTCGCCTTGCTGACACTATTCAATTTCCGCACCATTGCTTTCTCTCCTCTTGGTTGTCGTTTTCTAGGCAACCCAACATTTAATACATTGAGACATACTTAGAACAGTACATTTTAATTTGACATGAAGTGTTCCCTTCACAAGCCAAAGATAATTTACCGCAAACAGTAGCAGATGATGTGCAACACTTTCAAAATAGCTTTCATTTGAATGGTAATGATCAACTCACACCAAATATTTCGTCCATAAAGTCCGACGTCTAATCGAAACAAACAGTTCATGATTCGTTCTTATTTTGACTCTATATGTACCATCGCCAAGTGCTATACAGAAGTGGACGAATGAATCAAAGGAAGTTATATGATTTCGGTCTCGTCTTGAATGATTGCGATTGATGTAATAAACCTTTCATAAACAGATGCAAATTTCTAACTTGGGTGTCATCGGACAACGTAGGAATTATGCCAGTTTGCATGACATGGCAGCCATAAAAGCGAAACGAAAGTCAGTAATAAAGAATACTCACCCTTTGCTAAGTTTCCACTTAATATCAGAGTAAACTAAATCAGCAAGCAGCAGTTATCAGAATTCTCAGCAGAGAATTCTTCATCGAAGGAAATTTGAAAGACTTTCACTTTCGACTTTAAGACATGACGTTTTCGCCTATTTTCAGCCATCACGTGTTCAGATCACGCAATTTTTATGTTGACAGTGTCCACGCTTCTCTTCGACTACATTTGTATGCCATATTCCATGCTAACTAAAATTCCGCGTGCAAGTTTGAAAGCCAGATCTCATTAAGAGTTCCATGAACTATGAAAATCGCATAATTTAGAGACATCCTATAACTTTATTATTGCGGTAGAGTCTCGCGATTGCTATTATGTTCGCGTGATAGCATGATGTTTTTCTTCTGACCGGTACATGCGGCGATATCTCTCAGACAAAGGCGACTCCGGTTTCATTATTTCAACTTGATATTTGTTGCTACAACCATGTCACGCCACACATTTCTCAGTTGAATGCACGCAGTCAACAACTTTATGCAACATAGTGTTGTTACTGGTTGGAGAAAACACGCATTTCTAAGTTGAGGGTACCAATGCAGACCCGTAAAGAGCCATATCGACAGCTGAAACTGTTGCTTTCTGAATCAATAGCATCTGTCGGAAAACATTATCGCGCTGAGTAACGCGACTCACATGTACACACAGATATATTTTTGTTCGGTCAATTGCTTTGATTCTTATCGTGTATTAATGGAGTTCCGAAAGGAGATAATGACTGTAATTCTAGAGCAAAAGACATGTGTTATAGAGTACTTAGATAGAACAAAGAATGTAAGAAAAAGATTGTTGACTTGTAGAGATTGTTGACGAACGTAGAGTGTAGAACTGTTGAGAATAAAGTGTGGAAATACAGTCCAGTCTTGAAAGTGAAAATTCCCGAACACATTTAAAGAAATGTGAAGTCTGATTTGATTAATTTTCGATCCATACAACTCGTTGTCGTTGACAGATTTTTACAGGTGCAGTTTGGCTTAACTATGTGGTTTGAAAGAGTTTGGGTTTTGGTCGAGGGTCGAGGGTCGAGGGTCGAGGGTAGAAAGTCGAGGGTCGAGGGTAACATGTCGAGGGTGAGTTTGGGTTTTGGTCGAGGGTCGAGGGTAGAAAGTCGAGGGTTGAAAAAAAAATTAAAAAAAATAAATAAAAAAATACTAAAAAAAATTTAAAAAACAAAGAAATATATAAATAATTTTTACCAGGCGCTGGAATGGCTGTTTTTGTCTTAGTTTTTTTGTATTCTGCTGATCTTCGATTCATGCAATGGTTTTTGCTAATTTAAGATATGAAAGCCACGTGGTAACGAAACACTCGGCAGCTCTGTTAGCTATCTCCGGTTGCGGGCTGGTCGGGCACAAACTTCAATAAAATTATCCGAAGACCCCAATCTGTGTGTGTCCAAGTGAAAGAACGAAGAGGGAATGAAAAAAAAAAGTGACAGGAATGTGTTTTATATGTCTGCTATTTACAAGCCCGTCTATTGAGGATCTAGCCTCAGGCAGGCCTTTCATTTTTTTTTCGTCATGTCACGCATGTAACGCAAGTCATGTACGGCGAGGGTATACAAACGGTCGACAAAAAATTATTTATACATTTATTTATTTATTTATTTATTTATTTTTTACTTTTTTCAGTATTTTTTATTTATTTTTTTTAATTTTTTTAAATTTTTTTTAGAACCCTCGACATGTTACCCTCGACCCTCGACTTTCTACCCTCGACCCTCGACCCTCGACCCTCGACCAAAACCCAAACTCGGTTTGGGTTATATTGACGGCAGTAATTGCACTTGTCGTAATTTTAGTTGTTTTGAAAATTTTGAGAGGACAAGACAAGATCAGTTTAAACATAAAGGGAAAATACGTGCTGATTACGGGCTGCGACTTGGGCTTCGGCCGGGCAACAGCCATTCAACTGGACAAGATGGGAGCGTTTGTGTTGGCGACTTGTTTGACGAAAAAAGGAGAACAGAGTTTGAAATCGGCGGCGAGCGCCAGACTGAAAACGTTCCAGATGGATGTGACAAGCTCGGTAGAACATCTTTGGCAAAGTGAAGGAACTTCTTGAAGGCGAAGGTAAATAATGAATTTTTTTCAAAGACACTTGACCATCAATGCATGACTTTCAAGGAAGCCCTAATAGCTTTATTTGAATAGTCACACTTGATGATTCTATCAGTACACAGACCTTAAAAGTTGTCGAATCATCGTGCAATACACAGGGGGTACTCTTACGTCTTCTGTGTTCCCAAATAGTTTTGTACCTTTTCAGAAGGCATTTGTGTAAGTTAATGCATAGTTTGATCTGTTCGGGTTCACTAGCTAAAAATGTAAGTTACAGAAATTTTAAGGGAACGAATTTTTATTCGCCGAATTAACTAGCTCAGTGTTTTTTGCCCAATTACGGAAAAAGCTACTAAGGCTATGAGAACAGAGGAAAAGGAAGTGACTTTTGATCGTAGCTAACTGGCATGTGACAAGAGCACTGAGGCGCTTTTTTCATGGACTGGACAGCGGGTAGCAAATCTAAAGACTGTAGCTCATTCCTGTGTTGCAAAATGACTTTTTCTCCTACAACAGGTGAATTTGTTTTTTGGGTTGCGTAATAGTGATATCAGTCCTGGCAGCAAAGCGAATGGATTGAAACTGAGTCGTCGCACTTTATTGAGCAAGTTTAGCGCGGGAAATACTGACTCGTAACTATCTTTATATTCACTACTGAAAAATTCACGAAAAGTTAAGAAACGAAAAGAGCATTTGAAAACTGACTTCCCCACAAAAAATCAGCTTTTAAATGAAGAATCTCTGTCGTTAAAGAATTAGGATAAAGTAATGAGACGTCAATAAAGAAAGACGACACTAACTGAATATTGTACGTAGGCAAGAGAAAACTCATTTTCTCTTGACGTAAACTGTGATATCGGCGCGCTAAACCCAACGTGATATTGTGTCAACACTTGAACGCTTGTCAATTACTTACTTCCGTTTGCGCATTTTATATGCAAACAAAACGAAAGAAAATACAGTAATGTCCTAGGTCATTCCATTTTAGCGGGGACCTGCGTGTGGCGGGGGAAAGGGAGGGGGAAGTGGGTAGAGGGCTTTCGGTACCCGGGTTACTTCTGAGCTCTTCCGAGGTTCTCACCTTCATTATTGTTCGGAGCGGCTCTCGTTCCCTTGCGCTTTTGTTAAATTTTTGATCACGTATCAAAACAGGTCACTCCGTACATGAATTACTAGGAGAACTCCTGCAATTGCGCAACATCATTTTCGGACTGACAATAATACAAGCGTTTTCAAATTGTTTCAAATATTGCGACATACATGACCACAGCTGTTGACATCACATTAGGTAAATAAAACAAATCAATCATTTAAAGACGTTTTTCAGCATTTTTTGAAGCTCTTAGTTGCTAGAGACGATGTAAATCCCGAAGGTTGAAAGTTTCTAAGAAGGGATTAAAAATGTAATCTTTTATAACAACGCAAAAGTCATTTCATCCGTTTATGCTGGCTGGATCGTGCAAGAAAATCCCGGAGATTTCTGGAATTTTCATCCGTTTTCCGTCGCTGCTTTTGACTTCTGCACACAACATGCAACAAGATTCTTCAAATTAAACCTTCTCCCCGCTATTCCCAGTAGGATATTGTTCACGCGTTTGTTAACACTCAACTAACGCTCAGCTTCTGCAACGTGAGAACAAAGAGCCAAAGCAGATTTCTCTTGTGCTTTCATCATGCTGTTTGTAATCACCGCGACGACTGCAGTTGTTTTAACCGCTCTTGTTATTCTGTCGTTGATATCTTGGAGAAAGAACCAGTACAGTTTACATATCAAAGGAAGGTACGTCCTGATTACCGGCTGCGACTTGGGCTTCGGTCGTGCAACAGCCATTCAACTGGACAAGATGGGAGCTTGTGTGTTGGCGACTTGTTTGACAAAAGAAGGAGAGCAGAGTTTGAAATCGGTGACGAGTGACAGACTGAAAACATTCCAGCTGGATGTGACAAACTCGAAGCAAATTGCAGTGGTTTTTGAGGAAGTGAAAGCACTTCTTGATGATAAAGCAGGTATTGAAACATCCAAATTCTTCCAAAAATCCCGCATGCGGTAGGTGTTGCCACGGTGTGGTGCATAGTTTCAATTTTGTCATATCGTAGTATTCAAGTTATTTATTGATATTTTATACTTGGTCTAGTAATAGTGCCCAATGGTTACATAGCATTGATTAAAAAAAACTTTAAACAATGAGATAAGAGTATAGATATTTAATAGAGATACGCTTTCCGGTTATTCGGATTACCCCGGGATATTGCATGATGTAGCGGAAATATCTATTTATAGTAATCGTCCTGCGTGATATCCTAAAGGTCTTCTTCAAACAAAGTGTCCGCTTCGACCTCTTCCGAACGGGCGCATGCTTGCAAAGCTCAGTGCGCCAGTTTTCTGCATAGGTTTAGATTTATGGAAGACAACAGAACTTGCTTGAGCTGATCTTGAGTTGTAATTTACGTTTCAGTTAGTCATTGCAGGCGCTTTTTTTTTTTTTTTTTTTTCATCCCCTGATGAAGTGTGCGCTAGTCACACGAAACGCGTAGGAGAAAATAAAAAAGTTTTACTACACAAGTAGTTCGCAGAAGTGCTGCTCACTGGATAACCCTTTTAAAAGTCCTGTGGTTCTCTTTCGAATTTAGAGCCAGGAACGTCGTCTTCGTCAGTTAAAACCGTAAAAGATCGAAGCGAACTGCTCGCCATTCACATGTTCTTCCCTACATCTCTTACAGAATTGGGCTTTGTTTGTCTGAGTCTCGACGGGGTGTAAAATCTCGTGACGTCATTAGTGCACAGCGCTATTGCCGGCGTATGCACGAGCAACAGCACTGCTCTATGCGGGATATCTATCCTGAACAGAGGGAGCATTTTTCTCGTGCGGTGCAAAGAAATGTGGAAAGTGGAGGAAGAGCGAATAAATCGAGCTCGCTATACTTCCTCTTTTATAGCCTATGTGTTAGGGGGTTGCTATCGCGTGTTCTCGTGAAGCGTGCGTAAGCCGATTGCCTAGTCGTTCGGAGAATCGAGACTAACTGCGTGCGTGGCCGCACGAGTACGAATTTCCTTTGGGACCCAGCAAAGCTCGCGAATAAATCCTGTCTTTGCCTTACGATTTTTGAGTTTCTACTCAAATTTTTAGTTGGTAATTGTGCATAACAACGCCAAGAAACCAGCTCTGCCGCACAAATTTGCATTTCTTTTCAGAACTGAATAGGGTCATTGCCAGATTTCATACATCCACATAGCCAGAAAGAGCACGTCGAACTTTACGACGTCCTCAAGTTTGGTGTTAATCAAGCGAATATTAGGCGAGATACAGCCATTCAAAAACTTAAAAAAATTACTAAGAAATGTATGGAACGCCGGACAAGTCCGGCGTTCCATACATTTCTTAGTAAACTTTGGAGTTTTTGAATGGCTGTATCTTTCCTAATATTAGCTTGATTAACACCAAACTTGAGGATGTTGTAAAGTTCGGTGTGCTCTTTCTGGCTATGTGGGTGTTGAGTCCCGTATCCCATAATACACAGACTCGTGCCCAGACCTCCACGTTATGAAATCAGGCAATAGAAAGTTGAATATTTAACGACGAAAAACTTTGAAACTAGAGAAGTACTGCTGGAAGAGGGAGACAAACATCACAACTGGTAAAGAAGTCTGTTTTAGCTTGTTCGGAAACACCAAGCACAGGCTACCATCCACGAGCAAATGGCTTCCTGACATGTCACAACCGATTTTGTCAGACAGAGCCTTGGCTAATGATTAATTCATTTATTTGATGCGCCTCTTGTTTTATCATGCAGAACAAGCGTTATTTATTTAATTTTTTTTTGCGTTTTACAGGCGAGCAGAGGCAAGCGCGAGGCGCGGGTCACGCCACTCCCGTCGCGCGTGACTCGCGCTTCGCGCCTCGCGCTTGCCTTCTCTCGCCTGTTACAGGCTATTCTCGTGCTCTCTTTTAAATCCAATAGAAAATCGATTTAAGTTAAAGGACTCGTTTTCACTAGCAATATAAGGATAAACACAAACATTAGAGCAGACTCTAGGCGGAAGCATAAAATAGCGCTTAACAGTATCCACCTAAGTTGCTTTTAGCCTCCCACGCAGCCGTTTTTAAGGGACTCGTATTACCTCCTCCCCACAAAAACGAGTCCCATAAAAACGACTGCGTGGGAGGCTAAGTTGCTTTTAGCAGATAAACAAACATGGTGTTCCAATTTTTTTTATTAATAAGCACGTTGCCTGGGAATGTTAGGCTACTGCGACATCATGGAAGCGCTTTTAACCAATTCCTCCAATTCCGAAAAAAATATTAGGCCGAAAACAATCACGATTATTGATTAAGTCTTGTACGGTGTTCCTTGAAGCGGGGTTTGCAAGAAAGGGACCAATACTTCCGAAGCTAGCAAGTGACAGCGTATTATTACCTAAGAGTCGACTCTCGATGCAACTTTGTTGCATTATATTATGCAGTGTTTCTCCCGGCGTTAACAGTTAACTTCAAAAACTCATTAATAATTCAAAGTCCCATTGACCTATCGAATGGTCGATAATACATCACGTGCAGTTGACACACGCTTTTCCAGGAATGTTTTTGAAGCCGTTTAAAAAATTCGCAGCACGTGTTTTATCGGGACTAAAACCTGATAAAACACTACTGCTCGATTTTTAAACATAACTTATTATACACGAACCAAATCGTTGCGAGGAAGCAATCGTGAAGCTTCTTCGTTGTCAGACAGGGCCCTGTTTTGTTTTCAATTGCATGCAGCTGTATTAATAATAGCCTCGTCATTTTTCAGGTCTGTGGGGACTGGTAAACAACGCTGGAGTTTTGACCATTGGTCCAGCCGAATGGGTACCGCTGGCCGATTACAAGAGAACGGCGGACGTCAATTTATGGGGCTTGATAGATGTGACCCAGACATTCTTAGCACTGGTAAAGAAAGCCAAAGGACGAGTTGTTCTTATTGGAAGCATAGCAGGTACTCACAAATGAAGCCACAGAACTGGCTGCCCAGCTCTTACTAATATATGATCTAGAAGGCAGTGGCCTACTTAAAGTACGAGAAATTTCTCTTCCCAGAGTACCGTTGATCAGATTTGCCGCTTGATTCTTGCCAATGTAGCCGAAATTCATTTATTAAGCACATCTGAACGTTCAATGAAAATTTTCGCTGTAAATTTTACTAAATAGCGCCAACGTCCATGCTTGTGATTTATCGTGCAGTATCAAGAGAACATGTTTTGTTATTTCGTGGCGAGTAGCCCAGAAAGGAGAGACCTGGGACATTTTTCAACCAATCTCAATTCTCCCCCCTTTCAGCATAAAAACCAAAAAAAATCAAGCAACAGCCAAAATTAACACCAGAAAGCAATTAAGTAGTATATAAAAATCAGAAAAAAATAAAAAATCCGACCACTTTTTCAAAAAAAAGTGTCCCAAATCAAGTCTCCCTTGATTTGCGTAAAAATTATGGTGAAACCAAAAAAACAAAAAAAATTCCAAAAAAATTCAAAAAAATTTTCAAATAAAATGGATTACTCACAACTTTCCTCAAAACAATTAACACAAATTTGTAAAGAACGACAGATAAAATATGCAGCAAAGATGAGAAAACAAGAGAAGATTGAAATTCTCTCACAGAATGATCAAGATCCTTCAAAAATAATCCACTCAGAAGCTAAAAAAAGAACAACAGATTACACTAATAACTATCGAGACAATGAAGAACAACGAGAAAAAGCAAGAGAATGTTCACGTCGTTGGAGAAAAAACAACCCTGAGAAAGCGAGAGAATATTGGCTTCAATGGATGGCGCACATTGAAAACGAAAAAATTCAACAAGAGAAAGAACTAGCAGAAAGCTGGAGAGAAAACAATCCTGAAAAAGACAAACAATATTGGGAAAAATGGATTGAACAAATTGAAAAAGAAATTCAAAGAGAACCAACAAATTATTGGGAAAAAAATCTCGGGAAAATTATGGGATAAAAAATTAAATGAAATTTTGATTTCCACAGAAATTCTCTGGAAATTATTCTCTTTTGAAATCATACTTAACATTTCCAATCTCAATTTTTCCATTTTTCACAGCATCAGCAATTCGGTTTGCTGATATTTGAAGTTTTTCCAATGCTTGTTTTCTTGTGTCAAATTCAAGTCTTTCATTTGGTGACTCAAAAACAAATTTTCTCAATTTTTTTTGTTTTGAAGGAAAACCAAAAGCTTTTCTGAGTTCATCGTTTGTGTATGCCATTTTGTTCTGAATTTTTTTTTTATTTGCCATTTTCAAAAGACTTGCATGAGTTGGATAAACTTTGATTTCATCACTTTTTGAAATAATTTGGTTCAAATAATCCAATGATGAACCATTGAAAAAAATTCCAAAAATATCTTTTCCACTCACTAAAATTTTTAATTCAATTTGTTCTTTTTCCATTTTATATATTTTTAAAAAAAATTTAAAAAAATAAAAAAAATTCAAAAAAAATTTTAAAAAAAAATTAAAAAAAAAAATATATAAAATGGACAGATTGAAAGTTCCAGAATTAAAAGCTGAAGCAAAAAGGCTTGGACTGAGAAGATTCAGTCGATTGAGAAAAGCAGAACTCGTTGATGCGATAAATCAAGCTCTTGAACGAGAACGTGAAAGAGCTCGAAACCTCTCACCCATTTTTGATGAACCAGTTCCAGAAATAAATTCACAAATTATCCAACCAACAAGGGCAGTGAAAAAAAATCAAGATCAAATTCAAAGAAGAAAAGTTGAAGAAAAAAATCGCCAAGAAATCAGAGAACTTGAGGAAATGCTTGGTTTGAGAAAACCAACAAGCCCTTCTCTTCCAAAAATCAAAATATCAACACCCGAAGAAATCGAGAAAGACAAAAAAATCTCAAAATTGAAAGAAATCAATAGAATAAGAGCAAAAATCACAGAAACAGCAACTGCATTGAGTGGTTTTGCAAGACAATTTCGAATTGAATCAGAAGGAAATTTTGATGAAAGTGAATTTATGCAATTTGTCAAACCAGATGTTTTGCGATTGATGAGAGAAAATCGACAAACAAGAATTAGACTCATTCTCAATTGCTATATGACAAGAACTGATTTGACCAACGGAAATATTATAACTGCTTATCCATATTTTCATTCTCAAACAATTGAAAATCATGAAGGGACGAATGAATCAGAAATCATTGACTCTATGATTGAAACAATCAAAGAAAGATTTCAAAATTTCACTAACAGAGGATCAAACTGGGTTCTTGAAAGAGTTCTGTCACTTGACGTTCAAATGACACAATACATCCCACTCAGAGGGAGATCATACATCCCACTGCCAAAAATTCTAGCAAACAAAAAAGCAATTATCAACATGAAAAATGATGATAATGAATGCTTCAAATGGTGTGTCACCAGAGCACTTTTTCCTGCAGATAAACATCCTGAAAGAATTGACAAAAATCTCAGGGAAAATTCAAAAAGACTCAATTGGAATGGACTGAAATTTCCAATTGATGTGAAACAAATAACACATTTTGAAAAATCAAATCAAAACATTTCAATCAATGTTTTTGGATTTCAAGAAGTTGTTTATCCTCTTAAAATATTCAAAGCTCCAGAAAGGCAACACCAAATCAATCTTCTTTTGATTGCAGATTGTGAAAAAAAGCATTATTGTCTCATCAAAGACATGAGCAAACTGTTGTCAAGTCAAATCACAAAACACAATGGATCAATTCATATTTGTTTAAGATGCTTGAATGCTTTTCAAACAAATGAAAAACTTGAAATTCACAAAGAGATTTGTCAAAGCAATGAATTCATCGAAATGCCAGAAGAGGGAACTTTTATCCAATTCGAAAATCACATTCGCTCACAAAAAATGCCATTTGTCATTTATGCTGATTTCGAGAGTCTTGTTGAATCAATCAGCGGATGTGAACCAAATCCAAAAAATTGTTTCACCAACCAGTTTCAAAAACACAAACCTTGTGGGTTTTGTTATCACATCAAATGCTCTTTTAACGAAAATCTTTCAAAAACTGTGACATATCGAATGAAAAGTGAAAACGCAGACATTTCTCAAATCTTTGTTGAAATGATTGAAGATGATATCACAAGGATTCAAAATATTCCACCAAAACCCTTGATTATGACACAAAATGACTGGAAAGATTTCAACGAATCAACAAAATGTTGGATTTGCCAAGAAGAATTTGAAGAAGACGAAAAAAAAGTCAGAGATCACTGTCACTTCACTGGGAAATTCCGAGGAGCAGCTCACAACTCAGGCAATCTAAAATACAGAAAGCCATGGTTTACTCCAGTGATTTTTCACAATCTTCAAAATTATGACGCTCATCTTTTCGTCAAGAATCTCGGAAAAACTGAAGGAGACATCAGATGTATTCCAAACAACGAGGAAAAATACATTTCATTCACAAAAAAAATTATTGTGGGAAGCTGGATTGACAAAGAAGGAAAAGAACATTTGATCCGACATGACATCAGATTCATTGATTCTTTCAAATTCATGGCATCTTCTCTTGATGCATTGGTCAAGAATCTGGAAAGAGACAAAAAGATTGAAACAAAAAAAAGTCTTTTGAGAGAAAAATTGAAAGAAAGAGGAAAAACCCTGGAAGAAGAAAAACTTTCTGAAGAAGAAAAAAAAGAACTGGGAGAAAAACTTGATCTTCTTTCAAAAAAAGGAGTTTATCCTTATGACTTCATGGACAACATCAACAAATTTCAAGAAACAAATCTTCCCCCAAAAGAAAAATTTTATTCAAAACTCAACGATGAACACATCACACAACAAGACTTTGAGCATGCTCAAAAAGTTTGGAAAACTTTCAAATGCAAAAACATGGGAGTTTATCACGATCTTTATCTCAAAACAGATGTCCTTCTCCTTGCTGATGTTTTTGAGGAATTCAGAAACGTTTGCCTTGAAAACTATGAACTTGATCCAGCATGGTATTTCACTTCTCCTGGACTTGCATGGGATGCATCTTTGAAGAAAACTGAAGTGAAACTTGAACTCCTCACAGACATTGACATGCTTCAAATGATTGAAAAAGGCACCAGAGGTGGTGTTTCAATGATTTCAAACAGATTTGGAAAAGCCAACAATAAGTATATGAAAGATTTCAACCCAAAAAAACCTTCAACATTTATCCCTTATCTTGATGCAAACAATCTTTATGGTTGGGCAATGTGTGAACCTCTTCCTGTAGGTGGATTTGAATGGGTTGACGAAAAAGAATTCAATGACTGGAGAAATTTTCCTTGCATTCTTGAAGTTGACCTTGATTACCCAAAAGAACTTCACGATCTCCACAATGATCTCCCACTTGCTCCTGAAAGAATCATTGTCAACAATGTTGAAAAACTCATTCCAACTCTCAACAAAAAAGAAAAATATGTGATTCATCACAGAAATCTGAAGCAATATCTCCAAATGGGACTCAAACTGAAAAAGATTCACAGAATCATCAAATTCAAAGAGGAAGCCTGGTTGAAACCTTACATTGAACTCAACACAAAACTAAGAGCAAACGGAAAGAATGATTTCGAAAAAGATTTTTTCAAACTCATGAACAATTCTGTTTTCGGAAAAACCATGGAAAACATCAGGAAAAGGGTGGACATCAAATTGGTTAACAACAGATTTTCAGCATTGCGATTCGCTGCAAAACCAAACTTTGAAAGTTGCACAATATTTGATGAAAATTTGATTGCAATTCACATGAAAAGAGTGAAACTTCTTTTTGACAAACCAATTTATTGTGGAATGTCGATTCTTGACATTTCAAAAACTCTCATCTTTGACTTTCATTATGATTACATCAAACCGAAATATCAAGAAAAAGCAAAACTCCTTTTCACAGACACTGATTCTCTTTGTTATGAAATGGAAACAGATGACTTTTTTCAGGATATTTCTGCTGATGTTAAAGAAAAGTTTGACACATCAAATTTCCCAAAAATACATCCTTCAAACATTCCAACTGGAATAAACAAAAAAGTCATTGGAATGATGAAAGATGAAGCTGGAGGAAAAATCATTGAAGAGTTTGTTGGACTCAGGTCAAAACTTTATTCAGTCAGAATGTATGAAGACAAAAAAGAAGAAAAAAAATGCAAAGGAATCAAAAAATCAGTCATCAAAAAAACAATCACGCATCAAGATTACAAAGATTGTCTCATTTCAGGAAAAAAACAAATGAGATCAATGAATATCATCAGATCATACAAACACGAAATTTTCACAGAAACAGTTAACAAGATTGCTCTTTCTGCAAATGATGACAAGAGAGTCATAAGAGAAGATGGAATCCACACGTTTGCAAAAGGACATTATAAAATAACAAAATGAATCCAGAAAACATTCCATTCAATGCTTTAATTGTTGGACCAACAAATTCAGGAAAAACAACTTTTCTTGTGAATCTTCTCAAAACAAAATTCAATCAAAAATTTGATTTCATTTTCCTCCTTTGTCCAACATTCGTCAACAACAAAACCTGGGATAATTTTGCTGAGAATGACAAAGATTTTTTCATTATCATCCCAGAACACCATCACATCAATGACTGGCTAAAAATAATCTCTTTTGCCTTTGAAGGAACAAACACATTGATCATTCTCGATGATTGCGCCTCATCAAAAGATGTGAAAAAAAGGACAAATGAACTTGTGAAACTCGCTTTTTCTGCAAGACATTCAGGAATCAGCGTTTGGGTTCTCACTCAACAAATGTCAAGCATAGCAAAACCTTTCAGAGAAAACATTGCTTCTTTGATTCTTTTTTTCACTCCATCAGCAAAAGACATGAAAACAGTCTTCGAAGAATTCGCAGGAGATTTGACAAAAGATGAAAAGGAAAAATATATGAAAGAGTTGAAAGAAGTCAAGTTTTCTCATCTTGATTTCTCCCTCAGGCATCCTTTTGAAATTTCTTTGAACTGAAAAAATTTTCATTTGATTTAAAATGGAAATCCAAGAACAAGAATCATTGAAAGAAGTCATGTCGCTTCTTGAAACTGAACCCCAACCAATTGAAACAGATCACAGAGAAAATCTTGCCATTTTGGCAGCAAGTGGCCAATGCAAGGAAATGATTGGAGTTGAACTCACACAAGATCAAATCAAAAGACTTTCCAAGAAAGATGTGGAAAAATATTTCAAGAGATACGAAGCTTCTTTGTCTTCAAAAACTTGCGCAGCTATTGTTGAAACATTTTTGCAAGCAAGTGCAAAAGCACTTTGTTTTTTCCTTCCTCTTGACCAAGAAAAGTTTTTGAGGGGATTGAAAAATGATTTCATTGTCAACAGAGAACTCAATTTGATTGCTGGAAGTCTTTATTTGAAATACGGAAAGTACATGGCTGCTGCGAGTGCAAGTCTTTTGGCAGCAAACAGTTTGAAACTTGAAGAACCTATGAAAGAACCTGTGAAAGAAATTGAAGAAGAACTTGATAAGAACCTATGAAAGAACCTGTGAAAGAAATTGAAGAAGAACTTGATAAGAACCTGTTAAATAAATTGAAAAATTCAAAAAAAATTCAAAAAAAATTTTTTTTTATTTTTAAATAAAATGGAAAGTCTTCAATCATTATCAGCCAGAGTTCTTGCAAAAAATAATTTTAACGAAAATTTTTTTCACAAAAAACTCATGTGCCACTGGGAAATCAGAAATGCAAAAAAACAAGAAATTTTCGATCAATTCAGTGTTTATGAAAATTTATGTTTGGAAATTGAAAAAATCCTTGATAAAACTTATGAAATTTCAGAAAAATATTATAGATTTATTAATTCAGCAACAAATGGACAATATGATGATTTGTTTTATGAAATTGAAGAAATTTTAGAACCAAATTATGAAAAAAATTATCAAGATCCTGATGAAATCAGAGAATTTTTAAATGAGTCAATTGAAATTCTTGAATGGATAATAGAAAACGAAAAATCGATTCAAAAAAAAGTTCAAGAAAAAAAATCTAAGGAAAAAAAAATTGAAGAAATAATTTTGAAATTTGATGAAGTTCACGATGATTATCAAGATTTTGATGAAGATGAAGATGGATACGACAAAAATATTGCAGCAAAAGAATCGATTGAAATTGAAGAAATTGAAATAATCAAAGATTCATTGGGTGATTATATTGGAAAAGATTATTTGGATGGAATTAAGATGATAAAAGAATTTTTGGAAAAAAAATTGTTTTTTATTTGAGTTTTTCAAAAAAATTTCATTTGGAAACCAAATGAAATTAATCTTCAAGATCAAAAAATGACTCAATCTCTTCATTCGTCAAATCATTCTTCAAAAATTCATTTACTTTGACTTGCTTTGCATAAAGGTTGAGAAGCACGCCGTTCTTTGAAAATGATGAAAAACACGCCAGAACACAACCACGCATTTTGATTTCTCTGTTTTCATTGAAACATTTGCTTTGATCCATTCTTTTGTTGAACTCATCAAAAAATGGAGTATTTTTGTTCATAGAAATGCCGATACCACCAAAACAAGTAACATTTTCTTTTCCTGCCAAACGATGGATCCGATCAAAAATCTCGTAATTGTCAGGTTTAAGAACAAGTTGCAGTCTTTGACCATATTTTGTGATGACAAAATCACCCCTGAGTTTTTGGATAAGATCTTTGCCATCGTATTGAATTTTTTCGAAATTGTTGCCTTTGTAACTTGATGGGATTAATTTGAATTTTTCAGATTCGAGAGACATATTTTATATAAAAATAAAAAAAAAATAAAAAAATAAAAAAAAATTAAAAATTATTTCATTATTATTTGCATTGATTTTAACAAAAGAAAAAGAGAAACGGAATAACCAAGAAACTTGTGAAAGAAAGGAGTTTTTTTCTCATTTTTAACAAGTTCTTTAACATCCTTCAAGATATCCTTTTTCAACCTCATCTCGTGTTTGAGTCTTTCACTGAAGACTTGCATGAGTCTTGTTTTTGTTTCACCCGTTTGGTTTCGGAAGAAATGAAATGTTGACTCATGATTTTCTTGAAGATTGTCTTTTTCAAGATATTGTCGATGTTTTTGTCTGTTTTCTTCTGATTCATTTTTGAAATATTCCAAAAGCACTACAAGTTCTTCTTTGTTTAATTTTTCCATTTTAAATGAAATGACAAGAAATTGAAAAATCATTTAAAATGGACACTCAAGAAGTTAAAGAACCTGAAAAAAACAAAGAACCTCAAACAAGTTCTGAAAAGAAAGAAAAACCTGATTCTGAACAAATCACAACAACAACAAAACAAACAGTTCCGAAAAATCCAGGAAGAATTGCAGCTGGAAAAAAACTTGCTGAACACAACAAAAAAGCACGTGAAGCAAAGAAAAAAGCAAAAGAAGTCACGAGAACAGACACTAAAAGAGTAGAACAAAAAGAAAACCCTCCAACTGAAAACGAAAGCGAGCAAAGCAGTTCATTTTCTCTCACTCAAGTGCTTTCGGTTGCCAGCATTGTTGTTTCACTTGCTGGATTGTATTACAAGAGGGAAGAATTGAAACATCTTTTCAAAAATAAAAGCAACGTGGGAAGAGAAAGGAGTGAAAAAGCACAAAAACAATTGATTGATCATATGGTAGAAGTTGAGAGGAAAAATATTGAAGTCCCACATAGTGGGACGCAGCAAGCTGCAACAAAAAAATCACCAAAATTAAAACAAATGGATTAATTTGTTTTTTGAAATAAAATGTCAGACAATAAACTCGTGAAAACAATGACTGATGCTGCAACAATCACTGGATTGGCTGCAGGATTTGGTTGGCTTGCAAAGAAAGTAATCAAAGAACCAATGACTTCTGATCCTTCCTCAAATCTCATGAATTATGTGAAATTCACTGTCATCATTGCTGCCTCATTAGCAACAAAAGATTATCTTGAAAAACAAAAAATATTGCCAAGTTAAAATGGCAAGCATCGCAATCATGATTGGAGGAGCAATAATCAATGCAACCGCCTTTGTTGGTGGATCATATCTCGCAAAATTTATTTCTGGAGATTCAGAATCAGCCTCACTTGAGGAAAAAAAGAGACACAACCTGGCAGTTGAAAAATATCAAAAAGAACTCGAAAAATACGAAGAAAATCGAGCAAAACTGAATGATTGGATTCAAACAAATGACAGAATCAAAGATGAAGCAAAACAAAATTTCACAAACACTGATTATGCTTTAAAACTTTATAACAAGGTTCATCAACAAAAAATTGATCATCTCAAAGAACCTCAATTTTCAGACTTTTACCAACCAAGCGAATCTCAAAAACAGGGAGAGTTGATCTTTGTTGGAACATCAGCTTTGGCTATTGGATTTGCAGCAAGTCATTTCCTTTAAAAATGTCAAACAAAAAATTGTCAAAAATTTATTATTCCCCAAAAGGATATTGGAAAGGCTTTCAAGCAGCGAATAAACTTTCTCAAGAAGCCAATGTTTCTGAAGATGAAGCAAAACTTTGGTTGATGAAACAAGCGATCTGGCAAATTTATCTTCCTGTTCCCAAAAACATCCAAAGACCAACATTTGATGTTGAATTTCCCAATGCAGTTCATCAAGCTGATCTTCTCTTTCTTCCTCACGATAAACTCCCAAGAGGGAGAAAGATTTTCAAATATGCCTTGACTGTTGTTGATGTTGCAAGCAGGTTCAAAGCTGCTGAACCTCTCACTTCAAAAGATTCTTCTGAAGTTTCAAAGGCTTTTCAGAAAATTTACAAAGGACCTTTGAAATGGCCAAAAATTCTTCAAGTTGATCCAGGAAGAGAATTCATGGGTGAAGTGACAAGGGAAATGTTGAAACATGAAACGAGAATCAGAAGAGGAAATCCAAATGTTCACCGTGATCAAGGAATTGTTGAGAGATTCAATCGAACTTTGGGTGAAAGACTTTTCAGTTTTCAATATTCCCAAGAAATGAACTTTAAATCTGGTGAAAGATCCACAGAATGGGTGAAAAGGCTTCCAGAAGTTGTGAAAGCATTGAACAATGAAACAACTCGACTTACAGGAAAGAAACCAATTGACGCAATCAGAGAAAAGGTGGTTGATTCAAAGAAACCAAATTATTCAAGACCTGTTGGAAAAAATGAAAAGAGACTCGATTCTTCAGTGAATGTGAGGTTTCTTTTTGCTCCTGGTGAACTTGAAGGAGGTCAAAGAAGAGCAACTGATCCGAATTGGTCTCTGAAAGTTTTTTCAATTGACAGAGCAATTGTGAATGAAAAAGAACCGGTTCTTTATTATTTGAAAGATGGTCCAAAAAGAGGATTCGTCAGAGAAGAGTTAATGATTGTTCCTCCTGGAACTGAATTGCCTCCGGTTTGAAAGCGAGCGGAGCGAGCATGAGCGGAGCGAAAAATTTCTTTTTGATTGATCAAAAAGAAATTAATATGCTACACTCTCAAGCTCTTTGTTCAAAATGCTGAATTGCGCATCAGCCAAGATGAAGATGTGGCATTTGACATTTCCTGAACCACTTGCTTTTCTTTTGATTGACAAATAAACTCCGTCTTTTGTGTTCACCAATCTCATTCCACTTCCATGAAGATCATTGTCTTTCATGCTCCTGAGATCGATGAACAATGCAAACTTGTCTCTAGCAAAGAATTCAGTTGCGTTCATTGAGGAGTTTTCCTTTCCAAATCTTCTGAAAACTTCATCAAACATGTCTCTCGTTTTCATTCCTTGACTGAAAATCTTGTTTGGAACTCCATTCACGTCAACTTTCACCTCTGTGATGTCAGGATTGAATGTTTTTTCTGAATCTCTTGCACCTGCAGTGTAAGGTTCGAAGAAAAGGAGGAGGATTCCCTTCATTGATCTTCTCGGAACATTGATTGACTCGTTGATAATTGAGTCTGTTCCCTTTGCAAATGTGATTGTTTTGTGATGAGTGACATGCTCAAACATGAAACGATCTCCGTTGAGAAGATTTGAATTGACTTCATCTGAAAGCTTTTTGCTTTGAATAACCTCATATTCAAGCTGAATGTTTGTCAATTCATATGCAAGTTTTGTTGCGTCAGATCCCTTCACAACACCGCTTGCAGGGGCAAGGGTCAATTCAAAAACCAGTTCATCAGACAAGGCTCTTGGATAAAAAACTCCGTGATCTTTCAAAATTGCGTGATCAAGTCTGATTCTGTATTTGCTTTTGAAGATATCATTGAGCTTGTTTTCCTTCACGACTGAAGAAGTTGGTTTGTCTCCAGCATTGGATCTGATTTTTGAGAGAGCCTCAGATTGAATTCCCTCACTCAACATGTTTTCTCGTTCGTGTTTTGTCAAAAAAAGATCTTCCCATAACTTGAAAAGATCCCAACCGTCTGTGTCAACGAGAATTTCTCCAGCAAACTTGATTTTCAATCTGGAAACCAACGCTCTTGAAACATTGTTTACCAGAAAATTATTTGCATGGCCACTCACAAGCAAATCAAAAATCAACGCGAGTGAATCTGGAACCAAGACTGTTCCCTCATGAAGCTTTGGAACTGGAATCCTGAGTGTTTCACCTGGGGAAGCTTTGTTTGGGTTGAATGTGACTCTGTGAACAGTTCTGTCTGCCTTGAGAGCGTTTGATGTTTTTTTCTCAAAATTCGGATTGATTTTTTCACTGACTTCCATTTTAATATATTATTTTTAAAATGGCAGAATACATTCCTTTAGAAGATCTTGATCCTGATGAAGAAGATAAAAATGAAGATAAAGATGATGATGATGATGAAGATTCTGATCAAGAAATAAACAATCCCAGTGAAAGTACTCCAAATACAACAATGAACAGAGATTATGGAAAAGAAGGAGCAAGACCAAAAACTGCAGAAACATCTTTCATTGAAGGTGAAACTCAAGGTCGACAAACGTGGGGAGAAGCGCAATCCCTCACAAAAGATGCATGGGATGATCTCAGTATATTATACCCAAATGCAGAAGATGATAAACTCGAAGCTTCGTTTTTCAAAGATAAGATAGAAGTCAGGATGAAAAAAAGTGGGAAAAAATTCTACCCATTAATGACCAAAGAGCAAACAACAGGAAAAGAAAGATTAAACCCACAATTGCCAAAAGAAATATTATCTGCTTTGGGAACTGATGCTGAATCTTTGATCGCTAAAGATAATTCTGAAATAAGAGAAAACCGGCAGAGACTGAGAGAAGCAGAAAAACAATTGAAAAAAGCAGAAAAGAATGCTGAAGAACTCCAAAAAAATGCTCAAGAAATCAGAGATTATAGAAACAAACTCGAAAAAACGCAAGCAAAAATTGATGCACTGGAAGAAGAACATGGTTCGAGTCTTGAAAATCAAACAGAATTGCAAAGACTGAAGCAAATGAAAAAGAATTTGCAAAAAGATTTTGAAAATGCAAAAAAAGAAAATGTGGATTTGCAGAAACAAGTGAAAGCGAAAGAAAAAGAACAAGCAAAGGTTGACAAACTCAAATCTGATCTTGCAAAAAAACAAAAAGAAAGAAACACTCTTGAAGAAAGGCTCAACACGACAAAAACCATTGATGAACTGAATGAAAGAGAGGCTGAACTAAAAAAACAAATTGAAAATGATAAAGTAATCCTAGAAGATGAAAACACTTCTTCCCAACTGAGAGCAGAAGTTGAGGCAAGAGTTGCAGAAAATGAAGAGGAGCTTGCCAGGCTGGGAACACAAATTGAAGAAATAGAAAGAGAAAGGCCTCTTCGAGAGAAAATCAAAAACATTTTCAAGAAATATGGATTCACAGCTTTTGCTGTTTTCCTTGCTGTTGGCACAACAATCGGTGTGATTGTGAATGCGCTCTCAAAAGGACTCAAATCTGTTGCCAAAGGAGTTGGAAATGCTTTGAAAGATCTTGGAAAAAAGCTTGGTCAACTTCTTCCTGGATTGATTGGTTCAATCGTCAGTTTCATCTTCAAAACTGCAGGACAAGTTGTTGGATTCCTTGGAAAAAACGCTTGGCTGTTGATTCTTGCTGTTGCAGTTTTCATGGTTGAAAAGATTCAAAAGAAAGCGAGCGGAGCGAGCGCGCGATAGCGAGTTAAAAATTGAGTTTAATCCATTGGATTGGACTCAACGAAAAATCCGATAAATGGCAAATGCTCCGAGTGATGCTGCAATGATGACGCCAGATTTGAAAGTTTCGTGTTGACTTGATTCTTCTTTTTCTTGGTTTTCACTCGCTTCCTGAAGTTGTTTTGTGACTTGTTGTGAATCCAAAGACGGTGGTTTTGTATTTTTGTTTTCATTTTCTGGATTTGAAGAATGCGAAGTTGATCTGTTGTTTTTTGATTGTCCTCCATCCATATTCCTGGCTCCAACTTTTTTTAAGTCAACATTGACATCAGAGTTGACTCCGAGTTTCATGTTTCCAGTTGCTTTTTTCAGATTGTTGTTGTATCCAACTGTGCTTTGAGTGTTAATGACAAAATTTGAAGGCATCAACCATGTTCCTGGTGAGATGGCAAGATCAAGCCTGACTTTTGCCTCATCAATCGCAAGCTGATATCTACTGATGCTTTTTGACAAGTCAGGCTGTCTGATTGCATCTTCCATGAGGACGAGAAATTCTCTTTGAGCTTCCTTTGCGCCTCCAAATTCACCAAGGATTGATGATCTAACGTTGACTTGTGCTCCAAGAATGCAATAAACGAATGCTTCAATTGATTGATTGATTCTTGCCATTCCTGCTTGAGAAAGTCCATTGAGAGGTCCGTTTGACATGAAAAATTCGAATTGTTTGTCAGCTCCTTGATCGTTTCTGATGAAATCAATTCTGTTTCCTTTTGCGTCAGTTCCGCCTTCATCGGAGAATCTTTGACTTGATGGGTTTTGAAGGGTTGCTGGAGGATAAGTCCAATGCTTTTGTGCAAAGTCTCCTTCTCCTGGATAAAAGATGTTCACATATCCAAGTCCAAAATTTTGACCGAAAGTGAATCTGAAATCTGCGTTTGGTGAAATTTGAAATTCAGCACAGATTCTCTTGTATGAAGGAATGTCGTATTTGTTTTCAGTTTGACTGAATGTGGGATCACCTGGGAGAGCAGATTCACTTTGAATTCCTCCCATTTCGAAGAGAATCCTTCTTGTTGTGAAATAAATGTGGAAAAGAAGAAAGGACTTGATTTGAGGTGGGAGTGAATTGACGAGATGTCTTGAGATTCCAGAAGCTGTTGTTGCGCACCAAAAGGCAAAGTTGAGTTGTTGCGGCCAATGGTCCATGTTTGGTTGATTCAGCCATTTTCTTGATTCTTTTGCTGTTTTGTGGGTGATCTTTGTTTTCGCGAAAATTTCTCGGAATTTTGTTGTGAAGCTTTCGTTGGGTTTTACAAAAATTTTGATTGGTTGGTTAAGGATTTCCCCAAAAGATTCGGGGATTTTGTCTGAAAATGGAACAGCTGGAACTGGATTTGAAGGATTTGAATTGAGAATTAGCTCGATTGGAAAGCCTCCAAATCCAAGAGCTTTCTTCATTTCAACAGACCAATCTTTGGGGTTGGGTGAAACAATTTGCCAATGTTGACCGGGAACAATAACCAAATTTATTTGAGCTGTTGCGTGTGTTTTGTCGGTCATATCCACTTGTGCAACGAATTTGCTGAGGTCAGCGTTGGGAAATTTGGCTTTGAAGTTTCGCCACGCTTTTTCTTCTGCTTGTTCGGAAAGTCTTTTTGCTTCTTTTGGGTGGGAATCTATCCATTTTAACAAGTTTTCCATTTTTTATGTTTTGAAAATAAAATGGTTGTTTTGACTGTTTTGACAAATTCAAATGATCACACGGTTTACTTTGATGAACCAATTGAAAAATTTGGGTTCATCAGGTTGATCAGTTGCTCTTTTTATAATTCTTGGTACAATTTGAAAGAAAGAGGAGAAATCGGTATATTTGATGACAAAAATGTTGGTTCTGTTAAAAGGATTTACCCCGGAAATTACTCTCTTGACACACTGGGAAAAAAGATGAAGGAAATATTTGATAAAGAAGGCATAAAAGTAAAACTTAACGATCATGAAAAAGGTTCAATTGCCATTGAAAATCCTCTTGGCAGGAAAATTATTTTCGACCGTGACCTGTCTTATCTTTTTGACTTGATTGATAGCAGTCAGGACAAGAATTTCGAAAAAAACAACATACCAAAAGCTCAGAGACGGTACACATTAAAAAAAGGAGATACTGCCATCAATCGTTTGGTTTCATTTAACAACCTCTTTATCAAGTGCGATCTCGTGGATAAAATGGAAAATGTTTTCAATGAAAAACCTTCAAATGTTTTGGCGTGTTTTGACATCAAAGGAAGTCCTTTCGAAAGAGTTGAATATTCATCAAAACATAGCCCGTTTCGGAAAATAGCAGGTGGGAAAAAAATAATCGATTCTTTGCGAATCACAGTGACGGAAGAAACTGGTGAGGTCATCGATTTTAATGGGCTTCCGTTGAGATTTGAATTTGAAATTATTTGAGATCTTTTAATAAAATATGAGTGAACAAAATATTATTCCAAGTGCGCCACAACTTTATCCTTCTCTCGAAGCGAACGAAGTGAGCGAGCGAAGCGACGTTGCGCAATTCAGATTGAAAAAGATTTGTGATTGTCAAAAACAACTCGAAGGCGAAATTTCTCATTACAAACGAGTCAGCAAGAAGTACAAGAGAGCAAAATCAATCGCTTCGAAAATAACATCAGTTTCAGTTTTTTTGACAACCGTGTTGGCATCAAGCAGTGTTGGAACTTCATTGAGTGGAATCGGGATTGCTGTTGGAGTTCCTTTGAGTTTGACTGCATTGATCACGACTCTCATATCATCGGCTTCAATGGCTGGGAGTCAAAATTGCGAGAATAAAGTGCGAAAACATGAAAAGACTATTTCTCTCGCTGAATCGTCGCATTTGTCAGTGAGTCGTTTGATTTCGAAAGCTTTGAAGGATGGATTCATTTCTGATGGCGAGTTTGACTCGATTTTGCGAGAGATTGAAAAATATTTTTCGATGAAAGAGCGTCTTCGAAATAAACAAAGAAAGGATTCGACAGTCGAAAGCGAACCGATGAAGGCAGTTGATATTGATGCCTTGAAAGAGGAGATTAAAAAAAAATATCAAAAAAAACTCGGATCCCTTCTCGACGTAGCGAGTTAAGAGTTGAATTTGAGAAGAGATCGGGTGGTTTTTCGTTGTTTGTTTTGCGGGAAAAAAATTAAAAGCGATTAATTTACATATCCAAAGAAGATATGTAAATTTTAGTTTGGTGAAAAATAAACATCACAAGCGTATGAAATAAAAATCATTTTATTTAGTTTTAAAGACATTTTTTTTCTTGGCAACGGCGGACATTTATGGCCGCTGTTTCTAAGGCATTGTTTTCTTGGCAACGGCGGACATTTATGGCCACTGTTTCTAAGGCATTGTTTTCTTGACAACGGCGGACATTTATGGCCGCTGTTTCTAAGGCATTGTTTTCTTGACAACGGCGGACATTTATGGCCGCTGTTTCTAAGGCATCGTTTTCTTGGCAACGGCGGACATTTATGGCCGCTGTTTCTAAGGCATCGTTTTCTTGGCAACGATAAAAAAAGTTTCAAGTTGTTTGTGACCAAAAGGTTTTAAACTCAGGAATCTCAAGAACTTTGAGAATATTTGATAGGTTGTTGCACATCTCTGTTGTTGTTAAATCAAGTTTTTTCAAGCGTGGAAATGGTTGTAAAGCCTTTGCCAAAGCTCTAAGTCTTCTTGCATGACGAACAGAAATGTCTGTGTTATTTGTAATCCACTTATCGAAAGTTCCAGTCACGCGCTTGATAATTTTTTCCCTTTGATAAATTTGTGATCCACTTTCCAAGAGAAGACCAAGATTGATGTCCGCAACAAGAGCTTGATTTTTTTTATGTTTACCGAAGAGTATGTGTTTTTCTATTTGAAGTGAAATTTCTTCCCAACTTTGGTAAACAGAAGAGTTAAAAGCAGGCTCTGCTTCTTGAAGTTGCTGATTTATGATTCTTGATTTCAGAAATTCATGCATTTCTTCCACAGTTTGTTGGTGTCTCCGACTTCTGTGCCCAAACAAGTTTCCAAGACTCGCTTTCGGTTTGCTTGGTTTGTTTTCTTTGAAGTAAACACTCGCCGCGATTTCATCTTCTTTTTGTCCTTTATCAAGACAGGTCTCAAGAAATGTTTTCATTTCATCGTGGTAGTTAATATATTCCTTCAGTATTGCTTCTTGTTCTTTAGAGATAGTTAAATTTGTTGCAACGCCAAGCAATTCAGTACCACAAGTGTCATCCCACAACATTTCCCCATCATCAGCCATTTAAAAATTGATGCGAAAATGCGTTGATTGCTCTTTTATAAAAGAAAAAGGAAGTCAATCCTGTCAAAGGATGACCAATCAAGTGGTTTTAACATGATGTAATCGAACAAACGTGATACTATTTTTCTTCGGTTAGGAAGTTTTTACTTTTGACTTCCTCTAAAGCTGACGTAATATTTCAATTCGCCACAAGAAAGGAAGTCTTAAGCGGTTTCCTCTTAAAATGTTGTGAAGCACGTTTACTTGATTTGGGACACTTTTTTTTGAAAAAGTGGTCGGATTTTTTATTTTTTTCTGATTTTTATATACTACTTAATTGCTTTCTGGTGTTAATTTTGGCTGTTGCTTGATTTTTTTTGGTTTTTATGCTGAAAGGGGGGAGAATTGAGATTGGTTGAAAAATGTCCCAGGTCTCTCCTTTCTGGGCTACTTGGCGTTATACACATTTTGCTATGAAATAAATCTCCTCGCCTGTTTGGAATACATCCCTGAGGCCGCGATCCTTTTGGTCAGGTAACCTAAAAGAGTGCACAGGCTCTAGGAATAGGATTGGTGGAGCCTTTTTACAGGCTGCACATGTCTTTTTGGTTCAGGCTGCTGGGGGTCCCTTTTTTGGTTTGTTGGTGTGAGCGTGCCTTTTGGTGTCCTTTTCTAACATGCAAGACGGTAGGCATCTAAATCAACTAAGGCCCAACTATCCCTTATCAATCTGCAAAACAAATAACCTATATTAAAAATAGATATCCCCTGATTTCCCATAGCTTTCAGTTGTTTTATTTACCATGTATTACCATGTAATACTAATTGCTTTATTTCATTGTCTACATAGGTGTTGTTTCGCCTCAAGCTTTCTCCCCATACTGCATCACCAAATATGGCGTGGAAGCATTTGCAGATTCACTGAGACGTGAAATGCGCCCGTTTGATGTGCAAGTCAGCGTTATTGAACCTGGGGCCAAGCGCACTCCGATACTGAACGAAGAGGTGTTGGCAACTCGCCTCAAAAAAATGTGGGACAACCTACCGCTGGAGAAACAAAAGGAGTATGGTGGAGAATACTTAAAAACTGGTAAGTAATGTTGACTGTACTGTGAGTTGAGGGCCATGGACCAAAATTAATCTACTTGGGAAAGGGATAACTCCAAGTCTTAGTATGGAAGATAGGGGCTTCTAGTCATGGGATTCTACACGTTGTACACATATGGGATAACAGATCACAAGTTACTTACTGATGAGTCTATAACGTATCTGCTGGGTTCTTCTTTCAGGCTCCCGATCTGTGGGTCGCCGTAATATGAAAGGGAAGTAGACTGCGAACAGTCTTATCTTGCTTCGCACTGAGATAATGAAACGAGTGGACAACGGTTTCTTGAATCTTTCCATTCTTCTCCTTAAGCGACTATTGAGGCTGAGTTGCGAGACATGAGGGTTTGCCGAGAAAAGATTCGAGGAGGTGAACAAAATCCATCTTCTCAGCCTTGTGTCCTCGTTACTCCCTCAGCTTCACAGTCGGAATGGAGAACGAAGGTTTCTTTGCATCGTCTCTAAACTTTTCAGCTAATACGTGTCTCTTCATTTGTACGTTTTGGTTTGTACGCTCTGGCAGAACCTCTATTAACTTTACCCACATTCCTTTAACTCTAATAACTTTATTTTTAGTAAAAAATTGCGCTCATAAACCCTCACCATTCCATTACAATCTGAAAGCTTGCGATAGACTACTTAGTCATTCATGTAAACGGTATAAATTTTCTGCAACAAGGTATATAACCTTATCTTTTCTAAAAATTTCAGCGACAAAAGGATTTCAGGACTGGTGTAAGTCTGGTTCTAGTCAAGTAAGTCACGTCATCGACGCTATCGTGAGCCCTCTGACGTCACAGTTTCCTAAGTCACGCTACGTTGTTGGGAGTGACGCGTGGAAGCTGAAATTGAGTGCCCACTTCCCTGAAGCACTGCAAGACCACCTCTTGAAAGATTTCCCGTTTAAGGTCGTTCGATCGCGTTATCAAGATGAGCCCGACGTCTCGTATATGAACGGCGGCTCAGCTTCTTAAGACATGCGCGAAATGATTGGAACATAAGGTGCTATTGTCGTTTTTTAATGGTCACAATCATTGCAATAGCCCTTTATTACGGTTGTTTTAAGATTTGATGTAGGCCAGCTAATACGGCTGGAAAGAGCTACTTAAAATTCTTAGAAAGACCAATTTTGAGAGTGTTGCCTTTTAAAATAGCGAAGATATAGTTTTGTAAATTCAGGAATTTTCAGAGACGTTTCTATGAAGATGGGCAAAACTTGCCCGTTTCCATACAAACGTCTGGGGTTTTTTTAATTTCGATAACGCAACAAGCAAAAAACAATACATTTTACAGTACAACATTTTCCCACTGATATTAAGGTGCTTGTTCCAACAATGTCAATTGTTTTGCGTTACCGGCCGCCTACATCCAAATTTTAAATAAGCGTGATAAAAGAGAGTGCAATGGCTAGATCCAAATATCTATCTCACTCTCAGTCATCACTGCAGTCAAGATCCAAGAAGCTAGCAGCACGTTAGGATGTTTTGTGAATACAAAGTTAAAAACATGCTGTTAATTTGTTGTTTATCATACGTTTCTCCAGTTGCGGAAAAAGTATTTTTGTAGTGAGCACGCTGTTTGCAATGTAACTCATTAGGAGGACTAAAAGCTGACACTGCGTAGAACTGAAAAACTTTGAGCTCTATCATGTCGTTGTTGCGTCAAGTTTTTCAGTTCGACGTAGTGTCAGCCTCGCTTATTTTTGCCTTTGTTTCTATTTTTGGCTTAGTCTCCCTCGCAGTCGTTCTGTGTTTTGTCACGCAACGCTCCTCCTCCTCAACGAGACACAGAACGGCTGCGAGTAAGACTAAGGGCGCTTTTTTTTATTCGCAATTCTGGAATGAGAATAGCCAGAATGTAAAATGCGCGCTTTTCTCTATTCCGCATTCGTATTCCGGAATGGCCAGAATTCCATTCCATCCATTCTGCTCCCAGGGGCAGAATGAACAGAATGTTGCGAATGAAAATCCAAGATGGCTGACGGCGAGATGAGCGCTGCGGATTCAAATACGTGAGAAAAAATTAGGTTAGACTTTTGGACACTATAAAACATTGCTTCTAATTTCATTGTACCAAAAGTACGGGGTTATTTTCAGTGATGTTTCGTACAAGAAAAGGGCAATTTGGCAAATGATTGCCGACGACATGAAGAAAAATGGCTACTCTCCGTCGGCGGCCATATTTGTTACGCAATCTTTACTCGTGCCAGGACCGCGCATCTCGACGGGCGTTTTTTTATTTAGACAATCCGAATTATCCCTAGCATTCCGTACCAACCATTCTTATTCCAGAATTGTGGATAAAAAAACGCGCCCTAATTTTTGACTGATTAGAGCTGTCAGTTAGATCCTATGTATACCAGCAGTATACCTTTGCCTCCAGTATAAAACTAAAACTAATTAGGTCCCGTTCAGACTTTATGCCCGGTTCCGGTTCTCGTTCACGGACAGTAGTGTGAGCATAGATATTTTTTGTGCCCGAACAAAAGTCACCGCAGCACCAGGTAGTACTCAGGCACCGGTTCTTTGAACGGCCACTGGTCTGAACAGGATTTTGTCAATTTCCGCGCTTCTTCCCCATGCCTCCCTGCGACATAGCTGGCAAGCAAAATGGCGGAGGGCTAAATGGACGAATCGAGGAAACGATTGCTCTTTGGGCACCAAGGAGACTGGACAACGTTCTTTTTAGTGGCTGGGTACATAATCTAAGTGGGCCTAAGGTTTTCCAAGATGCTCAAGTCTTTGTTAAAGCTAGCTATGCAATGCAAGAAGATAATATTTTATAATTTTACATTTTTTGACTGTTGACTTAAATTTTTTGTAACCCCTACCATGGATCCATGCCCCTACAAACATTGCCTGAAAGTTCAATATTGAAATTTAAAAAGTTTTACTGCCTTTTCGCATGACAAATTTGTTTCAGTTCTTGCCAAACCTGGAGAATGAATTGCCATATTTTTACCGTATAATGTTACTTTTCAAACTACAATGTTACATTTTGCTCTAGTTTTGGCACGTGATATGTATCATAGGTAGTATATATTATAGCGTCGTTATGGCAACAGCTGTTGGTTGAAAAACCAAGGAAAAGGATAATTCGATCATAAGTAGAAAAGGTGGTGTAATATGAACGAAATCGAAGCCTGCCGTCTGTGTGCAGCTGTATATAAAATTTTCTTCTTAAAACATCCGCTGTTAAATTTAGGCAAAACTGCGTAGCGCAGCTTAGGGACCGGACGAAACCAAGGTGCCAGCTCACCAGTGATCATATAATTAATAAATTCTGTAAAGCAGAACGCTTTTTTGCTGACAATAAAACGGAAGACACCCCATTGCAATGTGAACGGCCTGGGCTCTGATAGTTGCTGGTTATAAGTGACATATAACTTTTGAACTTAATAGGACTGGGGTGAAAAAAAGGAAAGAAAATAGGAAGAAACTGAATCAAAACAGGATTCAACGAATCTGGAAACAACATTACTTTTTTTATTACCAATTAGCTGATAATTGTTTTAGTACAAGTTAGGATTGATTGCGATAATCAACGTTTTGAGCAGCGCCTCTATTCTCTTAGAGATATTCGAGTAGGAGGTAAGATACTCGAGCGTACGAGAACGTCGGCTGCCATGAAACCCGAGGCGCGAGAAGAGAGAAAAGAAATGTGTGCCAGGCAGGCGAGTTTGGCACTCTGTTCTGTCTCTTCTTGAAGCTTGCTCGACAGTTACCGGGAGAAAAGAGGTGGTGAGGATCGGAGAAAGAACCGCCTTTTCCAACGAAACAAAACATTTGAAAACAATCACGAAATGAAGACGTGGATAAGTCCAGCTGAAAAAGTTGAAAAACCGAACACGTACACGACGTATACAGCGACGATCAAAAGAAGACCGCTGACCATGGGTCCGGCCGCCCCGTTGCACAGGTCAGAGGCACAGCAACTCACTTCACACTTGATATAAGAAAGGTTGCACTGTGGGATGCTCGAAGCTGAACAGGTTGCCGCGCAACCTCTAACGTAAGCTTCGTCCTTCACGCCAGAGGTGGCGTACACTTTAGCTTTGACGCAATGAGTGGAACCCACGCACGTGTCCTTGATTCGCTTATCATCACAGTCTCCCCAAGAGTATGTGCTCAGGCACTGGTAACATTCAAGGGAAATGACTGCAAAAGAGACATCAGAGTTGCACGTGAGCCTTATGATATAAAGTAAATGTAGACTAAGAAAGCAGAATAACTTTTGAACCGTTTTGGTCTGAAAAAAAAAAAAAAACAGTTCTATAAACTTTGATCAGTTTCGTTTGCTACTCAAGAATAGTGTAAGGTCGGTATACATAGGTTTTTAAACTGTTTAAAGTAGAATTACGTACCTCGTAATATACCCTTGTTATAAAAATTAACGATGCATGTTATTAAGACGAATTTGAGAAATTCGCGTTAATTTTATGAACCTTAATTTACGTCATTGTTAATTAAAATCACACTATTTTACAGCATCGTTATTTCAAGACACCTTTATTTCCAACAAAGTTACATGTCATCTGCCTCTCCGTAGCTCCCAGTTGGCTTGATAGCTCAGTTGGTAGAGCACTGCATCGAAAAGGTCATGGGTACGAATCCCGTTCAAGCCATCAAGCTTTCTTTTCGCATCTGCATAAGTTACGTAAATAACTGCGAGGGTCTTTGTTCTATTTAATCTTTCACCCGCAGTTCAATTATATGTTTTATATATTTATATTCATTTATGTAGTCCATGTTTGTCATGAAAATCAGTAATTCTGAGATAAAAAAGTTGAACCTATGCACCGTGAATACACGTAGGTTAAAGTCCGCACTCGTTTACTTAATCAAAACGTACATGCAAAGCGAAAAAAAGATAATATGAGAAAAGTGGATTCGTTTGTTCATACAAGCAATGGTTTACTGTTTCTGAAAAGTGACCCTGAGTACATGTTGCAAACTGAAACAGTCTTTTTCACTATTTTCGGTTCTAAACTCATCATTGTGGCGAGGAATATTCAAGAAAAGCAAAGCAAGTTGAACACGTCACTCAGCTATATACACAGAGCTCGTGTCTGTAATTTGTAGCCTGTTAACAGCCTCCCAAGTGGGGTATAGGACGAAGACAAAAATCGACCGCGCTCCGCTCGCACTTCGGACCTCATGGCTCACTATTTTTAGTTCAGAAAGCATCATTGCAGCGAGGAATATTCTGAAGAAAAGCTTTTACGAAAGTAAACAAGCAAGTTAAACACGTCACGATATATGCAGACTGGCTCGTATCTGTAATTTGCGAAACGAGGCATTTCGAACCCTTGGCTCACTACGTTTTGCTCAGAAATCGTCTCAGTTGCGGCGAAGAATATTTAAAAAAAAAAAACATTTGCGAACTTGGGTGGTAGGTGCAATATAGAAACACTAACAAACCTGTGGCCCTCTATCTAAACTGAACTACAAGAAAATACAAAGTTAAAGCTACAATATTCTTGAAATAATATTAATTAAAACCTACACGTAAACATCCAATAAATCTAATTGTTCTCTAAAAAATTTACCCCACACTTAAAAGATTTAAGCGATACTTGTTTCTTTATAAAAGCTGGCAAACTGTTCCATGTTCGTACTGCTTGAACTAAAAAAGGTTTTTCGACCTTCTGTTGCCCTATTATAAAGAGGACAAATAAAATTGTAGTTGGAAAATCTGGTATTCCGTGTGTGTCGTGAGCTATTAAGATTAATTGAATCTATAAAATAATCAGGAACGACAATATCTGTGTCCTCTTAAGGCTACTTAAGTATCGACATAAAACGGTAACCACTGCAAACGATTAAATAGAGCCGGGCACAGAAGGAGTCCGCGCGGGATCTGCATCAAGTTTTATTCTAGCAAGCTCTTTTCTGGAAACGAAATATTCCCTGGAGACACTCTTTGGGGCAAGACATTTGCCATGCAGTACTAGCTTAACAAAACACAGGTTTAATCAGAGCATTGTAATATAAAATTCTTTGCTCCAAAGGTAGACAAGACTTAATTTTGGGTAGATCAGATGATCTACATCAATAATACTCTACATTAAAACATTTACGCAAAAGGTTCGCACTTACCCGTTGGCAAGAATATTAGGAACATGAACATCGCCAAATACTGCAAATTGCACATGTTGGTTCTTTATTTCAGTCAGGAAAAGTTTCTGCTAACGCTTGGAAATATGCTGTGTTCATACGTAGCTGAAAGCACGGACGAATTCCCCTGAATTTTACTACACGCCTTAAAAAGTGTCAGACTAACTTTGACGTTTACTAAAAAGTAAGTGCAACTTCATTGGCCAAACGTCAAATTCGCTGATAGACTCACTAGCTGCCAATTTTGATGACATAAAAGGACTGGACTCATTAATATTTTGACACCTGAGCTGTTTTTAAATAGAGCGTGTCGTAACGATTATTGCGTGACGTATGGACCAACCTTAACCACAATTTGACTTGCAAAATTTCATGGCTATCTCTATTTTCTTGGCTCTAATTCACGGTGAAACTGAAAAGGATCTTTTCTTAATTTGCCCAGCCCTCTTTAATCTCAATTGTTTTGTTTAGGATATTAACCATTTACACGTGAGACGTGACGTTTCACGGGAAACATCGTTTTACCAGTTACCGAAGTATGGCGTCTACAGTGGCCATCTTGTGCATAATAGCAGCTATATTTTACCTTCTAAGAAGGTTGTTTGTGAATTTTTGTGGACAAAAGGATACAGTGGAGGGCATAACGAACAAATACGTTCTTATAACAGGCTGTAGATCTGGCTTTGGCAAGGAAATTGCGATGCGTCTTGATCAGCTGGGATTTCGTGTGTTTGCCACTTGTAGAACGAAGGAAGGCGAAGATTCTCTGAGAGAGGTTTGCAGTGATAACGTGAAGACGTTCGTTATGGATGTTACAGACAGAGGACAAGTTCAAGAAGTTTTTGAGAAGATCAAGAGGGAGATTTCAGAGGACAAAGGTAATTGTAGAAACTCGTGAAAAACACTGACCACCTCGAGTGTAAATCGAATCGCAACGGACATTGACAAACCGACGTAAATTATCACGGTTTGTTTAATGTCAACAGCCTGTATTGCTCAAGATAGCCAACTTTAGGGCCAAAAGAGACGTAAAATTTCAGTTTCCCTCCCGAATAGTTATCTTATTTGGTCACATTTCACATAAATGATTTTAAATATGTGGGTAAATAAACAATCAGTCAATCAAAAATTAATAATATCTACGCAGACGCTCCTAGGGCTCGTCACGCATTCCTCCCCAAAGATTGTCCTACGCGCGCTTAGCCTGGGAGGAAAACCCCAAAATGTCTTCTTGATGATTCCAAACGAGTGCTTAGAATATTAAAATGCTGGGAAAATAGCTATGTATAGCCAAACGGAAAAGGGGAAGGTTGGAAAGTAGGTGTAGGGACGAAGGCAAGGAGGTAGTCTCCCCTCGTCCCCTCCCCCCTGATATGCACGAGAAAGCACAATTGTCGCATGCCCCTTCTTCAGACGCGCTCTTTTGTTTTAGCCCTAAAAATGGATCCCGTGTTTATTCATGTGTTTCCCTCCCTTTCTCTTGCGCTGTGTGTTCATTTGATTCTGTTCATTTCATAGGGCTGTGGGGACTGGTAAACAACGCTGGTAAATTGAAGGTAGGAATAGTTGAGTGGCAGCCGTTGGACAGTTTTAAGAGCATCGCGGATGTTAATCTTTGGGGTATGATCCTGGTCACACAAACGTTTCTACCTCTGGTGAAGAAAGCGCGCGGAAGGGTGATCAACATGGGGAGCATCTTAGGTGAGGCCTCTGCCGCCTTGTTAACTCACAATAAATTTACTGCACATTGTATTTCTGTAATCAGGTGTATAAATGGGTGTTGTTAAGCTGTGATGCCGAGGAAGTGATTATAATTTTTTTAGAGATTCCACGAAATGAAGTGAAGGGAACACTGCCATTAAGATATTTAAAAGGGCCTTCCAAAATATCTCCAAGAGATCCGACGAAAACAGATAGTTTTTCTACTGTAAGTATGTGAAAGGGATACCATTTCCTATGGAAGGTGTATGAAAGGGAATACTGAAAACCGTAAGGGTCTGGACCTTGGAGCGGAGTCTCCCCATATAAAACTTTCTTAAATACCCCCCCCCCCCCCTCCCCTCCCACGGTATCCAGCCCTTAGCAGTGGCATTTCATAAGTGTGGGATTTCCTTGTCCCTGGTCAGGCGTTTTTCCGCTGCGGGCACAGTGTAGAATCGTGAAAGGGCCGCTCTGATTATCCGTTGTCTGAAATATCATTCCCCAGGTCGAATAGTTCTACCATATATGCCTGCTTACGCTGTCTCCAAATATGGTGTTGCGGCCTTCTCTGACGCTCTCAGGCGCGAGATGCTCCCCTGGGGGGTACGGGTGAGTATTATTGAAGCTGGAGCCTATAAAACCAAGCTTTTGACTGCTGATAATTTGGCAGAGCAGTGGCGATCAGAGTGGAATGAACTTAGCGATGAGCTAAAGCAAGAATACGGCGAGGAAGGGTTGCAAAAAGGTAATTATAGATTACAAGACACCGAGAAAACAGTTTTAGGATAACAAGAGTGCGGGCTATTCTACAAACACAGTCGCCCGGCTCGTCGCCCACGCCGGATTGCTTCAGATAGTGGAATGAACGGTATATATGCATTTGATTCGACGCGGCGAAAATGGGATGTCGCATTTCCCGTCGGACCATACGACAAGACCCACCACAAACCCAGTTAATAGTTGAATTTTTCAGTTGAAATTCAATTCAGCGAAATCTTGAAATTAAGCTTAACCTGATTCAACTGTGTACTTTACCCGATTTGTTTCAATCTGTCTTTCTTTCTGTCCACATGCATTTCTCGAAGGATTCCTCAGTACATGTCAGAAAAAGCCAAAGAATATTAGCTGCAGTTTTTGTGGCGTCCCTTCCTGCGCGTTTGCCAGTTCTTTTTATGTTTTTACGTCCATTGCTTTAGTCGCACATCACTTGTGGGAAAGAGACAACTCAGTTTGCTGGTGTATCAAACTCTGTTCTTTCCTTTATCTTCATAGGTTTGAGTTCTTTGAAGCTTCTCGACAGTGTATCCTCGCCGCACACCTACAAAGTGGTCAACGGTGTTGTCCATGCGCTTACATCACGTGACCCGCAAAGCCATTATCTCATTGACTTGAATACCAAGGCCCTGGCATGGTTATCAATGATGCCCACTTACATCACTGACTTTCTGTTTAGAATCGCGAGATTCACACCGGGACCTAGGAGAAGCAATAAGCCAAGTTGACATAAAGAGAAAACATTATACTTCTAGCCCAAAGAGCGGATACATTTATCCAGTGGAGCAAATGTACTCCAACCAACGCTTTTGACAAGTTTTCCACACAATCCCATACTTAAATTACGCATACGCTTCAAGGATATTCACAAATTATTGGGCTATAGGGAAATTAATTCTTGCACGCATTTTATCTTCCGCATAACGACCTATCAAGTAGATAAAATTATCCGCTTTTTAAACAACTGGAGCCTGACTGTGTCCAGCGTTTGTTGTTAATTTTCCCATACAACGAAGTGGAAATAAGTCGGGTCTCCCAGGGAGGTCGTGGATCCCGCTTGGAGCTCTTGATCACAGCAGAGCTCCTTCCCATGTCCTTTTTCAACCGGCCCAGAGATGCACTCCGCTTACCATTTCGTAAAGGTTTGTTGTGTGTTGGTTCCCATAAGATCATATTACTTGCGAGAGGTTTTCAATCGAGTGTCGAAAATAATTTCGCGTTTGCTTTGGTTTCGCATTACTACGCCACTTTCTCAACCAATGGGAATCCAAACCAAAACCAATCGTGACGATTCTCATTAGTTTGTTGGGAGCATGGAATCAAAGGTCTTCTGAAGGCGATGAATAGAAATGGAAACAGTATCAACGGATGATGGATTAACGAGGTTATTTTTGCTCGTACCAAAAACAAAATGGGCGTATTAATGGGGAGGGGGGGATCTTAGGTGGAGTTCAACTATATAAAGCGCGTAAATACTACCTTCTTTTGTGGGCTTGTGGCTTTTTATTTAATTTAACTAAATATTTTGACATAAAATTTTCAATTCAGCAGAGCTGTTTAAATGTGTACATGGAGTACTGGATATATGTTAAATTATCATGGATTGTAAAAGTGCAATTTACATCAACACCACACGCAAAAAGGAACTGAAGAAAAGTCGAGGATGTCTGAAGAACGTTCGCGAGGGCATTTTTGAGGAGGGGGGGAAGAAGACAACAAAGGAGCCTTTACACTGGGAATTTTTTTCTGCAAATTGCGAAGCAATGCTGACGAGATGCATTACAGGGTGTAAGAAATACGTTACACTACATAGTATCTCGCGGCGTTGCAGAACGCAGAAGGCTGTGCTAGTCTACTTTCACAGAACTTGTAAAGGAATTTGTTGTTGCGAGACAAGTTGCGATGGGGGGAGGGGAGGCTTGTGCACGCGCAATTTTGTCAGCAACTTGTCCTGCCTCGCACATCGGTAGTATCGCAAGGATCAACCAGGTCGATCTTCTCTGATACTAACCACTGCTCACAAATGTCCCTGCAAAGAGACAAGTCTGCTGTGTGCTTGATCAGAGATACATTCAGATAGTCGTAGCTCCATGCAAGAACATTCATCTGAACTCCTGAGTAACACTACCAGTTGCGCCGCTGTTTAAATTTTGTTCGAGGCAGCTCGCTACTTACTCGGGAATATGCTTTTTTTGCGAAAACGTAACACTACCTCACAAGCACCTTTACGCCGTTCATCATCCTACTGTCCAGATACCATCATCATCCCTTGGCCGCGGAACTTGACGGGAAGGGTTGTGACAGTCCCATAACACCATGTGCAGCTTGTTCTACTGAAGTGAGACGCTCAAGTAAGGGGCTCGGTTGTAGTAGATTGTTGAAACAGCCAAGCATGACTAAAGGTTGAAGTTACCGCTCATTTCGACTGCCGTAGATGATTCTTCTCTAGGTCGCCCGGCCGAAATGTGTTGAAAAACCTCGAGATATTTTTGGGATAAGGACAACAACAGCTGTTACAGTTGGTGTTGTCAATTTTACCAAAAATATCACGATTTTCTTCCATTGCCCAAAAAGAAAAAGACTCAAATAAGAGAAAGCGTCATGCTTACTACCTTTTCTAACCTGGCGGCAGAGAGTAAAAATTTGAGGCCTGCGCATATGTATTCACTATGATGTGTCCCGAACCTATGTTGACGCGGTGGTTACATTGTTGACTCGCAATTGGCAAGAGATATTTAACCGATTTCTTTGAGTTTTGGCATCCTTAATGCGGTAGCTTACAGTTACTTGCATGGGTTAGAAATTCATGAGAATGTTTCGTTAAATACTTGCCGATAACTAGAAATTTTGTTCACCATACCGTGATACTCCCAGAGGTCATCTAATACAATGTCCAGTCTCGATCGTACAAGTTTAGATCGAACTGAGTGGTCATCCTCTTCACTGAGTTTTATTTGCCTACCATGAATCTTTCAGGCATTTTAAGGGCAGCAACGCCGCAGAAGCAATCTGGAAGTTACAAACTTGTCACTCACTTTCGGAACGCTCATTTTGAAAGAAGTCTACTTATTGTGGTGTCATGTTACCATAGCAATTTGTTCCATTCTAAATGCGCGCGATCAAGCTCGTTGGTAACCAATGCGCACATCTGAAAATTTCCCGCACATCATATCACCCACAAGATTAAAGGTCTGGCCAAACTAGCGGAGGCAAATGTTTCCCAGTTTAGCCGCGCGGGAAACATATGTTGCGGAAACAAATTTTACTGCTCGGAAACAAGAAAATGTTTTTGCTGTTTTGCCTCAGGTCAAAAACATTTTTTCTTCCCGGACACAAATTTTGCTTCCAAAACATGTTACCCAGTTTAGCAACCATGAAAGCAATGTTGACTAAAAATGTTTCCCAGCAACGAAGTCAATTTATTGTTATGCGCATGCGTGACTCTTTGTTTTCTGAAACAATGCTTCCTCGTTTAGCCAATGGGACAGCAAAACATTTTGCTTGCTTCCCGCTAATTTAGCCACCCCGGAAACATAACAAGAAACAATGTTTCCTAGTTTAGCCAGGTTAAGTCAATACCATAACATGCAACATAAAATCCTTCTGAAAAAAATTTTCACTTGTTACTCAGTGTAGTAGAGTGTAATCAGTCTTTTCCTATGATCTGAGGAAAACTGAAGAACGGTTGATCGTTTAATAAAAAATAATCCCGTTTCGTTCCATGCACAAACGCGACTCTCTTTTGTACGAGTGAATGAACTTTAGTGCGAGCGAGTTTCAAAAGTGGTGAACCGCGTGTGGCATTTGATTCGTTCGGGTACTTTTTCGCTTGGACACTATTTGTCCTGCATTCCAGTTTTCAATTTCCACGAGCAGATTTCCAAGCAGATGTGATCCTTGAATTTCTCAGAAAAAAAACCATAGAAACATTACTTGTAAAAGAAACTGAAGACTGCTTCCTTTGTCTGGAAAAAGCGAGAAAAGACATTTTCAAGTTCTTGCACTATTTTTTAAATGTTGAGTTTCACATACATTCTTGTTGAAGAGTGGGTTGTAAATCAGTTTCGAAGCGGACCATTACACTGCGCGATATGCACTTTTACAAGTCGCATTTGGTGACAGCGCACTGGGCGGATAACTTCTCGAAGATCGACCATTCCGCAAATAAGAATTCGGGAACTGACCTTCCAGATAGAGGCTACTAAAACTGTTTCATCTCAATTTAGTTTTTTGAACTTGCGAATTTGAGCCAGAAAAAAATTCTTATTTAAGAAGAACTTACCGCATACCCTGGCGCATACTGACGTTCCTGCTTTCCAGCATTCAATTTGTCAGCGCGACCACCGATGTTGACTTGTGATTTTGAATTCACGATCTTTGTCCTTCTGTCTTTTATCATTTTTTTTTTCTTATGTAAGACCCCACTCGTTTTGAACTAAAAAAGAAAAAAAAATGGTGCATTGTAATTTGCATTGCGATGTCATTTTGCCATGGCACTTTGTTCCATTCATGCCCAGCTTCACCCCGTCGTTGCGCATGAGAAATTTGTTTCTTTTCAAAATAAAATGAATGATTCTGCACTAGGTTTCATGGTACCTGAGTCCAATAAACTTACTATAAACCAGTTGAATCATGTGGGCTGGGGACTTGTTGTTCGTGCGCTAGTCCTTCGCTTGTCTTTTCTGGTCAAAGATCCGGGTGCAAAGAGCTCCGTACTCGTCACAGCCATCCAAATCCTTAGGGACCGATCGTTTATTACGTCCTGGGGGGGGGGGGGGGGTAATTTTTTACCTTGTACGAAAAGTGAGGGGGGTAAAATTTTAAGACATACAAAAGGTACCAACTAAATGTATTTAGCAATTATTCTTCTCATCAATCATAGAGTTGGTAAAATCGACTAGAAACTTCTCCATATCGCTACTATTCTTCAGAGCGACAAAGATCTTACATGTAATAGGTTGAGTCAGGTAATGACAAAGACAGTACAGGCGAAACGTGTATTCCATCAAGCAGTTTATCTCTGAAGGCTTGTTTATCTGGGCAAAAAAATTGACTAGAAGACGAATAGAGATGGTACGCTTCTTCAAAATCTATATATCCACATCCATACATCAAATGCTCCTGTACTGCTCTCACTTTGACCTTCTGTGTACCTTCTATTGACGACTGAAGAATAGACTCCAGCAATAACAAAACATCGTTATTATAAAGACATTGAAGAGATGATCTAAGGTACGTGAAGTACCTTACTTACGTTAAGTAAGTACCTTAAGTAAGTTCAATGTACTTAGTTCAGTTCAGATTCAGAGAGCTAGCGATTTCCTCATGTAACCAAGCGTTGTGCCCAGGAACTTCTCAACAATTCAACCACCAGGCCAACTATGGGGGGGGGGGGGGTAAGATTTTCAAACTGTCATTGCAGTGGGGGGTAAAACTTTTGTTTGAAAGATTTTTTTTTTGGGGGGGGGGGGTGGGGGGGGGGAAATTTTCATACACTCGATTTCTTAGATAATATTTCGCACGTCTGCCTCGTTTTTGCCTAATCGCGTTTGTTCCTCGTGTTTTTTCGTCATCCAGCGATAGAAACAATAAAAAAACTTTTCCGCTGAACTTCCCTTCTTAGAGCTTGCGTGACAGCGCTTGGATGGCAATGGCTTCTGGGAGAGGGAATGGCCATTACTCCGTGCATACATGTATGCTGTTAGAAATGGATCCCGGAAAATTTTTATTTTCTTTCTCATCATGGTTTCTGCTGATAATTATTGCCCTTCTTACCATTTATCTTCTCACCTGTTTATTCCCAAAGCCTAAAATTGACGTGCAAGGAAAACTCGTCCTGATTACGGGCTGCGACTCGGGTTTTGGTCGGGCAACAGCCATTCAACTGGACAAGATGGGAGTGTGTGTGCTGGCGACTTGTTTGACGAAAGAAGGAGAACAGAGTTTGAAATCGGCGGCAAGTGGCAAACTGAAAACATTCCAGCTGGATGTAACAAACTCTCAACAGATCAAAGATGTCTACAAAGTGATCAGGGAGGAAATTTCACCAGGTTGGTCGGCCATTACCCTGCAGAGTACAGAATGCAATTTATATGCTCATCATGTCTCAGTCAGTCAGAGGCAATATTAGGCCATTGTAGTCCATATATTATGTAGCTTTTACAGTCTGCAGTTTAGATACATTTTACCCTTAGCCCGTGGTATGCAGTGTTCTTGGAGTTTGGGGGAGGAGTGGGGGTGGAGGAGGGGAGGAGGGGGTACACCCCTATACAAAGCCAGAGGTACGGAACTAAGGTGGGGTTTGACATAGGATATGCTATGGACATTTTGGACAGAAGGGTCTTCCTGAGTATAGAGTTCTTGTTGTTTTGTCCTTTTAAAAGTTAAGACTGGTCTATGCATATGTGTGATTGATATGATTAGGGATATGATGATGGGGAGCAGGGATGGCACAGTGGTGATTGCACTCGCCTCCCACCAATGTGGTCCGAGTTCGATTCCCAGACTCGGCGTCATATTGTGGGTTGAGTTTGTTGTCGGTTCTTGTCCTTGCTCTGAGAGGGAGGTACTCTGGGTACTCTCGTTTTCCCCTCCCCTCAAAAACCAACACTTCGAAATTCCAATTCAATTTGGAAAGTGTCCCCAATTGGTGTTCTGTGCTAAATACATTGACACTTAAATAAAGTGATTTATTTATTTATATTGATATTTATATTTTATTTACATCTGAAGAAGAGTAAGGATGTTAAGGTCTTATCCACACTTCCCCACCTAAATATGCTCTGAGAGGTCATCCCTCTCAGAGCCTCCAATGATGAACCAGAAGGAGGTCATTGTTTGAGGCTATCCCTCTGAAGTGGGGGAGAATATTTAGTAAATAAACCCCTTCAGGTGGCTGGTATGTTGGCTGATAATGTCCGCGGCTGAGAGATTGTTCGAAAAATGAATATTTGGCCGAGTAGCGAAGCTTCGAGGGCAAATGTGAAATTTTGAGGACAATCTCTCAGCCAAGGACATTATCAGCCGACATACTAGCAAGCCAGAAGGGGGTTTATTTATTTTATAACCCTCCCATTAATTTTTATATCGCACCAAAACCGCTCGTACCGACTCATAAAAAAAGCCAGTGCTGATCTGATGGCGGATGCGCGCGATTGACATAAACAAGTACATTTGATTGGTTTATAGGGTATTTTCACTGTGATTGGACCAAAACTTGACAAACTGACTCAGTTTGCGTAGGCTAGGGCTAAATCTGAAAGTCTACTCGTAACTTTGTGCTTTCGTGCTTTAAACTTCATAGAAGTCTTTGCCTTGTAATTTTTTACAGGTGTACCCTTGTGGAGGGGGGGAGGAGGGTGGGGGGTGTACTCTCTAAAATACTTATACAGGTATGTGCTGCCAAACGGTGTTGTGATTTTGGAACTCTGGAAAGGGAAATCCAATTTAGAGACGTTTCCTAAGACAGGGTATAATCTTTTGAAATGCACGAAAGCTTCAAATTATCAGCAGCCATTTGAATGCTATAATTTCAGCTATTAAAAGTTATGCAATTTCTAGACTGGGGCTTTAAAAGTTGACTTACTTCTAGAACTGGAATCATTTTGAGTGCAAATTCTTTCCAAAACGTGGTCCAAATTTGGAGATCTGGGTAGCAAATACCCACCCAAAATATACCCCGGGCCCATTACCCCTCCCCCTCCAGAGGGTGAACCAGTACCCGGTGGAAACAATCATGTAGCTGGCTATTTTGTTTGTTTTCATTGGAGCAAATCTCTTATAACTGCTTTCCCCCATAAATAAGGGCTAAGGAAGAAAGGAAGATACTCAGCATGACAAAGTCTCACAATTTTTAACACATTGGAAGATACACAAACCTGTTACTAATGCAAATCTTATATCTCTTTCTGGTTTCAGCTGGATTATGGGGGCTGGTTAATAATGCAGGAATTTTGTATTTGTCCCCCATTGAATGGACACCGCTGGATGTCTTTAAACGCACTGCAGATGTCAATCTGTGGGGAATGATTGATGTCACCAAAACCTTCCTGCCGCTAGTTAAGAAATCCAAGGGACGAGTGGTTAATTTATCAAGCATGTCAGGTTAGAAAAGTGAAATGTAGGCATTTTCTGTCATAATGTTTTGTTAAATATTTCTCCATTTTTTCCTGGACATTTTTCATGTCTTAAAGGCTTCAATTTGCCTTGGCCCTAATTCCCTTCACAGACTGTTAAAAAGGATCATTCACTTTATTTATGTTATTTGAATGATTGTAACCACAGTGTCTTCCTATGACTGTCCTTTAAGTAGCAAAGTCATGAAATGACTCAGGCATTCTGTTGTACTTTAATTTTATAAATGCCAAAACTTCAGACTTTTCTTTGCAAACTTCAAGTTGTTTATTGACTCACCAGTTTTACACATCTCGTCTGTCTCTCGCTTGTAGGCTCCCTCATATGAGACTGAATTTTCTGATAAAGTCAGTACTTGTCGCACTCTTGACTTAACAAAGTTCGCTTTTGATTCGCTTACAAACTTTCACTGGCGATGCTATCAACTTGGTTCCTGTTGTTGTCTAGATGTTAAAATCTTTTGCTAATTATCTGTCAGTGAAAGCTTATTGAACTGTCAAACTTGATTGCTTAGTTTCTATTTAATCTCAAAGTCCTAAGATATTGAAAAGTCACACAGTGCTAAATATATGAAACTTCTGCAACAGTAACCATCCAATCCAACCAAAACCCCCAGGCCCAGGAATAATACATTTCGTGCATCTCATACGCAATTCAGCCTTCGCGCTGCCATGTATTGACCATTAAACTATCTATCTATCCATCTCACTTTCATTCCACTGTACACTAGGGAGATTATAAGCGAACTGTTATGGTTCTTATTCTGCATCCAAATATGGTGTGGAGGCGTTTTCTGATGCTCTAAGGCGCGAGATGTATCCCTGGGGAATCAAAGTCAGTATGCTGGAGCCTGGATCCTTTTCCACCAACATCTGTGCCCCTGATATGTTTGAGAAACAACTGAGGGAGGGGTGGGACAGATTAAGTGATAAACTGAAGGCTGAATATGGAGAGGAATACTTGAATAAAGGTATTGAATTATTTCTTTATTGACAGGCCACACTGATATACATGTACAGTCTCTCGAGTCCCTTGTTTTTTTTAATGATATATGTCAAACACGAGAAAGTCTTTCATCCGATTTCTTAACACCCAGAAGTGGTTTGAAAAAATGAGGTGAAGCCAAGTTTTTTAAACCATCTTCAAGCTGGCGTTTGGAATCATATGAAACACACTTTCGAGTATTTGGAGAAATTCAATGCAAAAGTTCACCGATTAATATATGAGAATAAATTAGGATCACTTTTCCAAACCTCCTTCACGGTAATTATTTCCTTTTGTTCTGTTCATGAGTTATTATCAAGTTTGAGAAATAATTGTCAAGATTGCTTTCACATTGGCTTACTTAGGCTATTGGTTGGAGTGGGGGAGAGGGAGGGATTGGCTGGTGGAAACATTTTCCTGTTTCTTGTCATCAATTTACTGGTCTAATAATATAATGACGTTTCTTAGTTTTCAGCTCCGTGAATAATCCAGGTGATTGTTTGTATGAGTTGAGATCAGGTCAAGCTGTTTTTTATCTGCACATTGCATTGCCCAAGATGGATTGGCAAGCTTGTTGCTGTAAATGTCAGTAACATGTCAACCCAAATTAAAATTGTATTCAAGATAATAATAGTGGGTTTAAAATAGTCTCCTTATCATTTTCTGAAACATATTGGCAGGTTTTTGTCAAAAGTTGACACCAATCAATAAAAATGGTTTTGAAAAAATACTTAATAGGTCTGTCAGGTTAATGTGATTTTCGAGAAAATGGGTCCCAGCTGCTCTCCCAGTTATAGGCCCATCTACCTGTGAACCAAAAAATATATCCGATTATCATTTAATACCAGTAAATGAAAAACGTATTTTGATCAACACTGCTATAGTTCGTTTCGAAACGATTTTTTTATTTTGGTTATAAGCCCCCTTGGACATCAGCCCCTCTGTTTATGAGCCCATCTAAAAACCCTCACGAAGTTGTATAAGCCCAGGGCTTATATAAGTGGCAGTTTACAGTAGCACTTGGGATCACCAAAGGTAATCTATTCAAGGCCAACCATCATAAGAAGGTAACAAGTGCAGGCTGAAAGGAAACCTTTAAATCAACTACTCTCTCTTTTTTTCAGTGATCGAGATTGTAAAGAAAATCCATCGTACTTCAGATGTCAACCTAGTTGTCAACAAAATAGTGGATGGGCTGACCTCAGCCTCCCCACCTGACCGCTATATAATTGGCCAAGATGCTTGGTTTGTGCTCCTACCACTGACTTATTTGCCAGCATTTGTTGCCAACTTTCTCCTGCGAGTTGGGTTTAAAATTCCTTCACCTCAAGGATGTCTGAAATGACCTGGAAACAAGAATGACAATCTCTGCTTTTTTTCATTTCATATTTTACCCCAAATTATGAAATTGAAAAATCAGAATGGTAATGACTTGTGCTGAACTGTACTCACACCCTTCATTGCAAGCTCCCTACAAAACTCCATGTGAGTTCCCCAGAATCGGAAGTGAGTTACTGTATCATGAACCATAACTCCTCGACATACCATATGTTAAACCAAATTACGAAGTGCGTTGATCAATAATAAAAATTTGTATAGAAAATCTGGAAATTTTGATTCAAAATCAAACTGATTTTATTGACCCAAAATTTCTGGAGACCCCATCAGAGGAATTTTTAGGGTAGTTGGCCAACCAGTCTGGTAGTCTGATTATCAGGTTTTCCCTCTCCCCTCCCCTTAGGAAGGCCTGCATACGCAGGTACGTTACAGTCTAGGAGAGTTGGCCAACCAGTCTGGAAGTCTGAGTATCAGGTTTTCCCTCTTCCCTCCCCTTAGGAAGGCCTGATGCTCAGGTTACAGTCTAGAAGAGTTGGCCAACCAGTCTGGTAGTCTAAGTATCAGGTTTTCCCTCCCCTCTCCCCTTAGGAAGGCTTGATACTCAGGTTACAGTCTAGAAGAGTTGGCCAACCAGTCTGGTAGTCTAAGTATCAGGTTTTCCCTCCCCTCTCCCCTTAGGAAGGCCTGATACTCAGGTTACAGTCTAGAAGAGTTGGACAATAAGTCTGGTAGTCTAAGTATCAGGTTTTCCCTCCCCTCTCCCCTTAGGAAGGCCTGATAGTCAGGTTATAGTCTAGATGAGTTGGACAACCAGTCTGGTAGTCTGAGTATCAGGTTTTCCCTCCCCCCTCCCCTTAGGAAGGGTTGATACTCAGGTTAAAGTCTAGAAGAGTTGGACAACCAGTCTGGTAGTCTGAGTATCAGGATTTCCCTCCCCCCTCCCCTTAGGAAGGGTTGATACTCAGGTTACAGTCTAGGAGAGTTGGCCAACCAGTCTGGTAGTCTGAGTATCAGGTTTTCTCTCCCCCCTTCCCTTAGGAAGGCTTGATACTCACGTTACAGTCTAGAAGGGTTGGACAACCAGTCTGGTAGTCTGAGTATCAGGTTTTCTCTCCCCCCCCCCACCCCCCTTAGGAAGGCTTGATACTCAAGTTACAGTCTAGTAGAGTTGGCCAACCAGTCTGGTTGTCTGAGTATCAGGTTTTCCTACCCCCCTCCCCTTAGGAAGGCTTGATACTCAGGTTACAGTCGAGAAGAGTTGGACAACCATTCTGGTAGTCTAATTAAGTATCAGGTTTTCCAACAGAAAATAATTGTCTAATTTTGGACAACCAGTCTGGTAGTCTAAGTATCAGGTTTTCCCTTCCCTCTCCCCTTAGGAAGGCCTGATACTGAGGTTACAGTCTAGGAGAGTTGGACAACCAGTCTGGTAGTCTAAGTATTGGTTTTTCCTCCCCCCCTCCCCTTAGGAAGGTCTGATACTCAGGTTACAGTCTAGGAGAGTTGGACAACCATTCTGGTAGTCTAATTAAGTATCAGGTTTTCCAACAGAAAATAATTGTCTAATTTTGGACAACCAGTCTGGTAGTCTAAGTATCAGGTTTTCCCTCCCCTCTCCCCTTAGGGAGGCCTGATACTCAGGTTACAGTCTAGGAGAGTTGGACAACAAGTCTGGTGGTCTAAGTATCAGGTTTTCCCTGCCCTCTCCCCTTAGGAAGGCTTGATACTCAGGTTACAGTCTATGAGAGTGGGCCAACCAGTCTGGTTGTCTGAGTATCAGGTTTTCCTACCCCTCTCCCTTTAGGAAGGCTTGATACTCAGGTTACAGTCAAAAAGAGTTGGACAACCATTCTGGTAGTCTAATTAAGTATCAGGTTTTCCAACAAAAAATAATTGTCTAATTTTGTTATAAATAATCAACCCAGTGCAATTAAACTGTTGACTAGTGCCTCTGGCCAGTGACAGAGAAGGTCGGCATAAATTCAGCTAATAAAATAGCCAGTTCTCGCATTTTTGTTTTTTAGAGGATTTTTTTTTCCTTTTTTTTTTTTTTTGAAGTCCCTGTTATTCCATCTATTGCCGGAGCTGAGTGGCAATGCTGGGGGGAGGAGCTTCTCGAAAATTTAATTACCTGATAACAGGTGATATAAATGCCATCACTAAACCGCAGAGTACTTACAATGTTCACAGTTTAAAGTAACTGTTCAGGAAAACTAATGCTGTTTATCACCTCCCTGAATAACAGCTCAAAACTTTCTAAAGGAACGAAATAATGCTGCAGTTCTGTCAAAAAACAGAAACAGTTACCCTGGGAATTTTCAGCCAAACATTCCAGCCGTTCAATACCTTATAGGCCACTTTGAGGTAGAGCAGGGGACTGGCTCAAGTTGTAGATTTTATCTATTTTATAAAAGGAGTCATTTGACCGAGTTTGGATCTGTTTAGTTGAATGACAACTAATTAAGTTATGGACCTTGAAACATGGTTCTAAATCCATACAAACAGCTCTTATTTTGAGATCGCGTTCCTTAAAACCATGTACAATTTTAAAAAAAAGTAGCTTGTTTTTGTTACCCCTGTAAAATCCTGTCATGTAGCTGCCATTTTCGAAGAAACTGGGGTGAAAATTACGATATTTGTCAATTTTTAAGCATATCACATAAACAAGAAACATTTTGAGAGTTTATGTGGTTTTGGGGAATGCTGTCTCAAAATTGGAGACGTTTGTATGGATTTGGAACTATGTTTCAAGGTCCATAACGTGGTTGTTATTCAACTAAACAGTACCAAACTTGGTCAAATCACTAATCTTAAAGTAATTGTTTTATATGATGGTGTTCATTTATAAACTGGATAAAATTTGCAACTTGACCCAGTTCCCTGCTTGAATATTTGAATTTAGAAAAGGTTTTCCCTTTCCCCTCAAAGATTTGCTGTAGCCTGCACGCAGACGTCTCCATAATTTTCCTTTGAGCAGAGATAAGAAACTCGGCTTCATTCCGCTCAAAGTAAATAGGAGATGCTAGATTTCCTGGTGTTTGAAAGATCTCCTTCCACAAAGCCTGGAATTGTGTCATACTTTTAACATCAATGGTAATTTGTGTAGAGGAGTGACTATATTCTGCGCGTTATAAAATGTTTTTGGATCCATGTTTTGTGAAACAACAATAACAAGTAGATTTATTTACATGATCGTAAAGTAGTTACAATATTGTAAAACTTTAACTTGTAACTATGAACAAAATGACATCATTACGAATGAAAGTAACCGATTGACAAACTAAAGTTATTTGCAATGTTATACGACATTTAAAATGATGATCACTGTTCAGTATAAGGAAACTTAAGCAGCCACGAAGGCAACGCCAACGAGAACGGCACTTGAGAATATACCTTTACTTCATTTGTGCTTCTTCGTCATTATTTCAACTCGTTCAACTTTTACTGAAACGGCGAACTACCCAGGAACCAAACTGGTAGGAGTGGCGTTGACGAGTTAAGAAAGGGGATAAAAAAAATCACCGTCGTGTGTTCATGTTCTCCACAAAACCTTATAAGTCAGTCAACAAGCACTGACCGATAAACCTCACCAATTTTAATTTACTTGTTCCATAACCCTGAAGAAACTACAGATAACTGAAAAAGTTGTTTGGTAGGCTTCATTGTTGGTGCTACATGAACATTTTGATAAATCTATTTCAGGTCTTGAACAAGTGCTACTTGCCTTAAATCAATCTAATGTATACCTTTTGCATGAAAAGGTACTTCGAAAAAAAGTTGACATTTAAAAAAAACTATCAGAGCTATAACTGCAAAGGGCAATTTACACGGTACGGCTTGGTCGTATGCAACAAGCTTACGACAAGTCGACGCCACTGTTTCGTGTACAGCTCGCTTACGACTGTCGTGAACGTCACAAAAAATGTCGTAGGATTTTAAAAAATGTTTTTAAATCCTACAACAATTGTAGGTATAGGCAATGCTGAGTGACGAGAGTCGTGTGCGATTTTTTGCATGACGCGAACAGCGCACGCTCTAGAAATCGCATGCGACAGTTGTAAGCAAAAGTTGTACCGTCTAAATCAGCGTTAAGGCTCCACTGAAAAAATATTGCAACCCCATGTTTTTTGTACGAGACACCCCCAGCCTCAAGATTCAATCTATCCAGTCTGTGACTTGTGTGGATCTGATACGCAAAATACTGACCTGTGTGTTTTGAAGTAACATTACGCGTAGTTCCTATTTTCTGATAATGATAGTCGGCTTCAAGCGAAACATGAAAAAAGCGAGAAAGTTGGTTACCTGCGTCGATCCGCGTGATCATGAGAGGACTGGGTATCTAGTCGCCGGGCAAATTGTCCCTCGACCATGCTTACACTGTGCGACACAAGATTTTACTCTAAGGTGAACACACTTGATTGGCTGATGAGCTTAAAGCTTGTCAAAGATAATTGGCTCCTTTTCAATCTTGGCCTTGGCCGGCAAATGAATTCACCACTCAAAAGAATAATTTCTCGGGTGTACTGATTTAAATAACTATAAAAACCAAATGGCCAAAAAGCTAAATATGCTGCAATAATGAAACAAATCATGGCAAGTTTGGCCATCCTCTTAGGCGTTTGCACATATTACTACTTGTGTTTTATCCTCAGGCTGAAGCATTCGTTTTGCATCGCAATTGAATACCTCCGATTCCAGTTTAACCCTACGAAATGCAAGTATTTTCAAAGTATTCTACACATCAAACAGCAGTCACAGCTTTTGGACTTAAAACAGTACAGTTGCAAACCCTCCTTATTTTCATGTTTTTGACGTAACCAAGCCAATTTGTCTTGAACGATGGCAACAAAAGGATGCTCAGTTTCATCAGTGCCCATTCACCAGAATATTCAGCGTACGGCAAATACTGTTTCGCCTGCTCCAGGTCGCCTTACCAACTGAGTGCAGTATCAACATCTTGAGCTCACAGCTTTTGCAGTCGAATAGCAAGGGCACGCTCATAATACTCCTTCGCCTTCGCCAGGTCACCTTGGTCATGGAGTACAGTAGCCAAGTTGATATAAGAAACGGCGACATCTACATGTTGATCTCCGAGCTTTTTTAGTCGAATGGCTAGGGCACGCTCATAATACCCCTTCGCTTTCTCCAGGTCACCTTGGTCATGGAATACAGTAGCCAAGTTGTTATAAGACGTGGCGACATCGACATGTTGATCTCCCAGCTTTTGTAGTCGAATGGCTAGGGCACGCTCATAATACTCCTTCGCCTTCTCCAGGTCACCTTGGTCATGGAATACAGTAGCCAAGTTGTTATAAGACGTGGCGACATCGACATGCTGATGTCCCAGCTTTTGACATCGAATGGCTAGGGCACGCTCATGATACTCCTTCGCCTTCTCCAGGTCACCTTGGCCACGGAATACAGTAGCCAAGTTGTTATAAGACGTGGCGACATCGACATGTTGATCTCCCAGCTTTTGTAGTCGAATGGCTAGAGCACGCTCATAATGCTCCTTCGCCTTCTCCAGGTCACCTTGGTCATGGAATACAGTAGCCAAGTTGTTATAAGACGTGGCGACATCGACATGTTGATCTCCCAGCTTTTGTAGTCCAATGGCTAGGGCACGCTCATAATACTCCTTCGCCTTCTCTTGGTCACCTTGGTCATGGAGTACAGCAGCCACGTTGTTATAAGACGTGGCGACATCGACATGTTGATCTCCCAGCTTTTGTAGTCGAATGGCTAGGGCACGCTCATGATACTCCTTCGCCTTCTCCAGATCACCTTGGCCACGGAATACAGCAGCCAAGCTGTTATAAGACGTGGCGACATCGACATGTTGATCTCCCAGCTTTTGACGTGGAATGGCTAGGGCACGCTCATGATACTCCTTCGAGTTCTCCAGGTCACCTTGTTGATGGAGTACAGCAGCCAAGTTGTGATAACAAGTGGTGACATCGATATGTTGAGCTCCAAGCTTTTGTAATAAAATTTTTAAAGCTACATACAGGAATCGTTTTGCTGTGTTAAACTCGCAATGGGTAACACATATCGTGCTAAATCTTGTGAAACAACCTGAATAGTGTTTAATATCCAACGTAAAGTTTTCGACGAGTTGGACTATGTCGTCTCTATTATAAGTAGTTTGAATTTCTGTACTTAAGGACTTTAAATGAGGAAGAAGATGCCTGCTGTTACCAACACAATCTAAGTCATCTAACTGGTGATCATCTATGAACTGATAAAAGGATGTAATGGCCCCGTGACCGATTTTGAGATTTTCACCATGCGAATAGGGTTTAGTTTCATCTTTGATTACACTGCGCACAACCTGATGCACGCGAATGTAGACATCACTCTCGTCCTCCTCAAATAACAGCAGTTGACTTCTTTGAATCCGCATTCGAATGATATCGTCATCCTTGAACTCCTCATCTACATTCAGGATGTAATTTACCACAATTTGAAGGTTTAATGGTTGTTGTGAACAGAGTGAAAGAAAACTGAATGTGTGATTCAAAACTTTGTCAGATGACATCACATTTTTCACGGCTAATGTAATCGCTGCGGTCATGGATTTTGGATAGCTTGGGTTTGTCTCAGAAAGAAGGGTCTCAGTACCAGCACGCTGACCTTTGTTTAGTTTTTCCAGGTAATCTTTCCAGCAATAGTTTGAAGATGCTTTGTTCTCACGAAAGTGTTTGACAAATGTAGCGGCACTTGCTAAGGCAAGTGGTTGATAGTCTAAAGTCCGCGCGACCTCCGTTTCCACCTCAGTGACAGCGATACCAGAAAGCGTGGCTAATAACGAAGTGGCATCAGCAAGCTCCACACCCTTGCTCACTGAGATGTGACCAATGAAGGAGTTTGTCAAAGGGACGGAAGCAGTGTCCTGTGTTGTGATCAACATTTGTCCTCCTAACCACTGTTCGTTCCCAGGCTCTGGCAAATGAACACTTACTTGAGGTAAACTGGTAATATTGTCAACTACCAGTAGCCAAGACGTGTAGAGCTCAACTTTTGTGCTAACTAACGTCTTGAGATTGGCGATCTTCTCTTCAATCTCTGAATCCTTGGAAGTGAGGGTGTTTGTAATTGCATATTCTGAACACTTCAACAGTCGAGCGAAAGAGACATAGGATTTGGGCAGTGAGTCAAGACTTTCAGCATTAAGAGTCATTACGAATGCCTTGTCTGTGACTTCTTGGAAAAATCTCTTCGCGACGAGCCCGGCCAACTGAGATTTGCCACTTCCAGGATTCCCTGAGATGTACAGGTTACTTATGCGGTTTTTGTTGCCTTCTTTAAGTTCTCTTAGCTGTTAGGTTATTTTAGTTACCTCACCATCTCGACTGGCAACGTCGTGTGAAGGCTTGGGAGGGGGAATGCAAAATGAGGAAACTTCATTCCGAAGCTGATCTTCAAGGACCTGTCTTTCATCTTCTTTTTCTTGAAGTTTCGCTGCTTTTTCTTGAATTTCCCCTTCTTTCTCGTGAAGTTCCGCATCTTTCTCCTGAAGTTGCGTATCTTTCTCTTGAAGTTGCGTATCTTTCTCGTGAAGTTCCTGATGGAGGTCGTCAACGTTTTGCAAGATCGTTGCCAACTCCTCCGTTGGAAATCTTGTCTGGTTTCTGATTTCTTGAATTCGCAAGGTGGTGAGCCCGAGTGCATGAAATGCTACATCAACTCTAGTTATGGCATTATGAAACTCTGGGTCCGAGAGATGGCCTCGTGGAATGTGAGCAAATTCTTCATTTCGAAATTCCCTGAGATCATCTACATTTAATTTGACGACCGCGTTAAGACTCTTGCCGATGCAATCCGAGTACAAGATGGCGTAAAAGAGCGTTGTGCAATCCCACTCAGCTCGATTTCCTTTTATCATGGTCGCTAAAAGTTTCGCATTTCTTCCTTGGTTCCGCGGAGATTCCCCATTATAGAAATCCAATCCATTCCTCGGCTCGTCCTTCCATTCACCCAATGAAGCCTTGTAGCGGTTGTCCCATTCCTGTTTAAAGATTGTTCGGAGACCCTCGGCTAGTACATCAGTGGTGACACAGCAAATCCTGAAGTAGTTCAGTTGTTCATCGCTGAATTTTGTTGCCTTAGCCATATACAGCTTGTGTGACTTAACGCGCTATAAAAATAATATTCTGTTGTTAGCAAGACGGAGGTGGACTCTCGGTGGCTTGTTACAAGTTCTAACGCCTTTCAACGTGTACGTTTTAACTTAACGTTTCTAAAGGCGAATGTGTGTGTGTGTGGAAAGTGTAAACGTACATTATCGTTAAGGATGATCATACAGTATCTGAACCGGTTCTACGAATAATCTACGCATGCTCAATTCAAGGTTTTGGCGTTTCCTGCATTTTCGACCCCAGAGAGCTCTTCCCTTTTGGCGTGTTTGTTGGAATCTTATGAAGCGAAAGGGAAAACAAAATTGCTGTTGTGGCTGTAAAATCAGTGTTTTTCGAATTAAAGAGGTTTATGTTTCGCAACTGGGAAATTAATCTACTGGATGAGCTTAATTGGCTTCACAATGAAATGGACACTTCAAAATCAGTTGCCTGCGAAAGCTCCAAGTTTCTGGCTTTGTAAATACCTCAGTTTCGCCATTAAATTTCCGCACCATTGCTTTCTCTCCTCTAGGTTGTCGTTTTCTAGACACCCCAACATTTAATGCATTGAAACATACTTAGAACAGTACATCTTAATTTGACGCGATGTGCTCCCCAGTCACAGACCAAAGGTAATTTACCGCAAACAGCAACAGATGATGTGCTACACTTTTAAAATAGCTTTCGTTTAAATGGTAATGATCAACTAATACCAAAAAGGATTTCATCCATAAAGTCCGAAGTTTAATTGAAACAAATTTCATGATTCGTTCTTGTTTTGACTCTATATGTACCATCGCCAAGTGCTATACAGAAGCGGACGAATGTAGTCAAAGGAAATAATGGGCCAGTTATTAAAAGACAGTTTAGACGGTGTTAACACCACGTTCTAAGCCATTTTCAATTTTGGCAACAGTCATATCTAAACATTGGCTGCTGCCGACGCAGTAACAAGAAGGCTTGCATCCCAGACAAGAAAACTATTTATCTGCTTAAAATAACATGATTACTTATGAACAGATTTGGAGGCCCACTGATTGTCTTAAGCCGCGGCCTAAGTTAAACTTTGTTTGAATAACTGGCCCAATATGTTTTCGCCGGTTAATCATTCCTTCAACAAACAGATGCAAATTTCCAACTCAGTTGTATGTATAAATCGGACAACGTAGGAATTCTACCAGTTTGCATGGAATGAAAGCCTTATTAAAAGCGAAACAAAAGTAAAAAATAAAGAATGCTTACCGTTTGCTAAGTTTCCACTCTATTTCGGAGTAACCTAAAACAGCAAGCTTGTCAGGAAAGAACCCTTCAGCATTGAAAATGATCGATGAGGAAATTTAAAAGACTTTCACTTTCAAGTTTAGGACATGACGTACTTATCTATTTTTAGGCATCACGTGTTCAGATCACGCGATGTTTACCTTAACATGCCGTATTTGCATGCAATATTGCTAGCCTGCGAATACAGCCGCCTCTCATCGCTCCCGGCCCCGAGGGGCATTGAGAGGCGGCTGTATCGGGGGCTCTATTCGCAGGCTAGCAATATTACACGCTAACTAAAAAACCCGCGTGCGAGTTTGAAAGCCAGATCTCATTAAGAGTTCCATGAACTATGAAAATCGCATAATTTAGAGACAGCCTATAACTTTATTATTGGGTAGAGTCGCGATTACTGATATGTTCGACAAGGGGAACTCAGGTTTCATAATTTCAACTTGATGTTTATTGCTACAACCATGTCACGCTACACATTTCTCAGCTGAATGCACGCAGTCAACAACTTTTATGTCAAATAGTGTAGTTACTGGTTGGAGAAAACACGCATTTCCAAGTTGAGTGCACCCGTGGACGCATTTCAGAAAAAAGGATCTGAAACGTTACCGAGATCAGTCTTACAATTATAACGTGAAACGGGAAAAGGTACATGAATGAACGAAGGAAAAACTAACGAACGAATGAATGATTGACGGACGGACGGACTGATGGACAGTGACTGGCCGACTAAATAAATGAATGGACAAATGAATGATGAATGGACTATAACTAGATATAGCTCTCGCTAAGTGCCAACAAGCAGGCATTCAAAAGAAATACTAATTGATAATTTGAAGACACAGATTCATGTTTTGTGTACGACAATTTTTTGTAGTGAAGTATTGAAGACAATTTGAAATGTGTTGAATTGTTATGTGAATGTTTTGATCGACAGCGGAGAATTGCCAAAATGGAAAGAGATTTTTGGTTTTAAATTATCGCGATTTTACGGTTTTAGCAAAAGAATACAGAACAAAAATGAACCCAACAATAACTTTTTATCTTCTTAAGCTGTAGACTGTAACCGTTTCAATGTTATTGTGTACTTGGACAATGAACAATAGTATTGTACATTTCATTGACAAAAACGTTCTTTGAGGCCTTACACAGAAACTTACATGCATTTCGTTCCGAGGCTTGTTGTATAGTTTAGTGAAATCTTTAACATGTGGGCATAAACAGTAACAAAATATTTCAATTATTTTATGTTTTTCGTATTCGAACAGATGGCAAAGGACATGCACAAACTGTTTGCTTTGAGATGCATGGGCCAGTTCGATGTTAATGGTATTAACCCATTATGCACCAGAGGTTTTCCAAAATTCAGCAAAATTGGCAAAGTACTTATTTCCTACCCCATGTGCAGTAAAAATACATAACTTACAGGGCAAAAAAAAACAACAACAACAACACCCCTTTGGTCTAAGATATAGTTAAAATTACTAATTATGGAATAAAATACACTAGTTGCCGATTAAAAATTTTCCAGAAAACAAACTTGAAGGTAAAAAATTCCGAAATTTCGATTAAATTTGATCCGCGCATCACATGGGTGAAATTTGATCCGTCTCGAGAGCATGTGTTTGTTTACGCAAGATTACACAGTTGCCACGTTTTCTCAATAAAATTGAAAGAAAAACACACAGAAAGCTTTCCTAAATGAAAAATTTATTCAGAAAATTCTTTGTTTACGCCTTAGAAAGAAACTTGTATAATTATAAATGCGAGACGAGAGACGCGCAAGCGATTTGAAGGACTACAAGTCCGTTTCGAAGCGAATTTATCGACCCGTGCGGGGCACGTTTTTCAGATATTTCGCAAAAACTGTTCAGAGCACAAAGAATCGGTCAATTAGAATAGTATTTCAGTACAAATTCACAATCAAACCTGTAATATTTTGGCTGTTGAATTCCCAGAATGTAGCTTGCTCGCTCGTCGCTTGAAACGTTAATTTTTGCTTTGAATTTGATTAAGCTGATCAGTTGCTTTGATTGCCTTTTGCTCGCTGGCGGTGACAAAGTTGGCTCACTGGCCGATGTCGAGTTTACTCTCGTGTGGCTCGCTGGCCGATAGTTTGCTACAGTTCTCGTTTGCTTTAGCTTTGCTTAGATTGAATTCAGCTTAAATAGGTTTCTCAGTTTCTTTTATTGCTTTATGCCCGCTGGCGTTGTCTGGGGCCGAGTACTCTTTTGGCTCGCTGGCCGATTGTTGAGCTTGCTAGCTGGATAAATATACCACAGTGGCACTTAACTAAAGTACACTCACGTAGAATTGGTAATAAAAACAAATAAACCTTACAAAAACGGGTGAAAATGGCGTTTACGTTTTTCTTGCCTCAAATTTGGTCTACACTCGATAAATACCAAAGCCGGTGAGCATCGACGATTAGAACCATGCGGCATTGACATCACAATCTCTGCGAGCTGCGAGCTACAATTGGTCCGTTGCAATTTTCACTACGTCATTGGAATCTCAGGAATCTTACCTTACAAACATGCCTCTCGATGACTCGAGAATTTTTTCCCCCGCACAGTACTTTCGCACGGCTCTATAATGCTGCCGCCTCGCCAGCCTCGCGGACTCGTTGGCAATTAATCAGGTGGCCAAGCCAACGCTCATATACCCGAAAGGAACAGCTCGCAGCCAAAAGAGAGTGGCGAACATTGCGCCAAACAGCAGTTAAGTCTTTAAAAACAACAACAACAACAACAAAAACTGAGTTCTTTTGGAGGCCACTACTGTATATCGAGAGAAGATGAACAAGTTCACCCTCTCTTGTGCATATGTACGCGAATACTTCTTCGATATTCTTATGTTGCCTAGTCAGCTTTGCAATAACCGAACGGAAGCCGCCTGATCGAGGCGATAAAAACCGAACGTCCATTGGAATACAGAGGAAGGAAAGGGATTGTTTTTCCTTAGTCATTTTGCCTCATAAGTACTTACACTTTTCGCCGTGTTTCTGTTTGAGAAAGAAAGTAAATGGTACAGAAGCAAAGTCCTGCAGATGAATTTAGTAATACTCTACTATCTCAAAGTCTCGTGTGGTCGATGATCGAAGAACAAAATTGTTTGAGATAGCAGGAGTGAATGTTTACATACATTTCTGAGTTTTTTTAACCTCATTATGAAAGCGAGCTTAATGTAGTGCTTTTCATATGAAAATTAGTTTTTTTTCAATATTATTTAAAAAAGAGCAAGGCTGATTTCATGGTCAGGGAAGTATTTTTCCAAATGAATTTTCTCAATAAAAACAATGCACGAAGCCTCGCCTTCATAATGAGGCTCAAACGACTCGGAAATTTCCGGAGAGAGGACCCTGGAACGAGGTTGTGTTGAGTACTGAAAGGACCATTGAAAGTAATTTGCGTTTGCTTCATTTGTGCTTTACTACGCTCTCTGATTGGTTTAAAAAAACTCGCGCCACTCATGACTTGCTCGCACGCGTTTCCCCCATACTATACTTGGCGCCTGTAAAATACATTTGATTCAAATTCTGATTGGCTAATTACGCCAAATGTTGCGATTGTCCAGAGAAATTACTTTGGTTTTAGTTTCAGGTCACTCAATCAGTACTAATTTAGCCTGCGCAGCAAGGTTTTTTGTTTTTCACTGTTTGACTTGTCTCAACTTTCTCGCGCAAACGTAGAAAAAAGACGGGGAAATGCTTGCTACGAACGCTGGTGCTATGTTTATTTGGCGCGGTTATGGGTCCTCTACAGCGAGACACGCTAAAATGTGACTACTGTTTTTTCAAGTAACTAATGATATTAACTGCTGTTTTGGTTAGCGTTAAACTACATAAAATTTACATGTAACACTGGTCGATTTTGTACTAATAGGCATCTGTCAGTCTAACAAGACTATGGGGTTGGACTCTGAATGTTCAATCCAATACAACGTTGGTTGTGGCTGGACAAGCCAATTCGGAAGTGGTAGTCCTTCTCTTGAAGGAAGTTCGTCATGTACGCCGTGTCGAACATGATTCGTCCAGACGCATAATCGCTCTTGTGCCCGGAGATAAAAAAACAAAACAAAACAAAACAGCAACAAGAGATAAGAAAGATTTTAAAAATAGCTACGCATTGTGTACATATGGGTAGTGCCATATGCACGTGCTGCGGACCTGTTCACTCACTCACTCACTCACTCACTCACTCACTCACTCACTCACTCACTCACTCACTCACTCACTCACTCACTCACTCACTCACTCCCTCCCTCCCTCACGCACGCATGCACGCTTGCACGCACTCACTCACTCTTACATGCCTGTTGACATAGTAGATAGAGCACTATACAGTGCACTAGCCACAAAAAGTCACCATTTCTGGTTATGAGGAAAACCTTTGTCTCTGCCGCAAGCCTGTTGGTCTTCTGTGACTGAACAAAAAAAGCGAAGGAAACAGTAAAGGAATGTCCCCACCAATAACGCATATATACAAGCTTTATTTACTGAGGACAAAATTACACAGGACTGTACAATTAGAATAACCTTTAACTATCAAAGCAAATGCCCTTAAAAACGTTAAGAAATAAAAACCACCTACATGTAGGTTTTTTTTCCATACCTGGTTAACAACAGTTTCACCATTAAAGATATTTTAAAAGAAGTAAAAAAAAGGGAGTTTACCTTAAAAAGATTCTTTTTAAAACTATTAACCTCGGGATTTTTTTTTCAAAATTAGTATTCAATCATGGACAGTTTTGTAAAACGAATTTGTTGAGAATTTGGTTTAGCAGCTCATGAAACATAATAACAATGCATCGCCTAAAACATTTATGCTACATGTTACAAAACTGAATATCTACATGAAAAAGCCAAAGCGCACCTATTAAATAATTTATAGTCACATGACACCTATTTAGATATACTGTACGTAGACTTTTTTTATCATTTTTACTTTTTGTTTATTTATTTTCTCTTTGGATTATAATTTTATTGTAATAATTTTTAACTTATCTACTTTTTTATTATTTTTATATATTGCTGCTGAAAAGCCCTTTTCAAACAGGCAATAAACATATGTATGCATGCATGTAATAATAATAATGATAATAATAATAATAATAATTTAAAAATTTAATAATAACAATAATAATTTTATTGAAAGACGAATAATAAAATAAATTTTACAATCAACATGACTCTAACCGTACTGTACAAGTATGGTTGCATGCAATAAAATTCAGTAACATAATTGGAAATAATAATAATAATAATAGTAATAATAATAATAATAATAATAATAATAATAATAATAATCTTTATACAGGTAGCCCACATCACGAAAGTGATATTCTGTGGGGCCTTGTGGATTGAGGAAAAAAACTGCATAATGCTTTAAAAACTTACAAATGATTTAAAATTTATAAATATTTTAAAAATAGAAAATACCAAGACAGCAATAAGCAATAAAAATTAGGAATAAGAATTAAAAACTAGCTAAAAACACGCTTTGTATCTAACAATAGAACTGTTTGCTGTCAAAAGGCCATGAGCGTGTAACATTGCGGAAACTATGACGTCAGAGGGTAACAGTGAATTTTGATTCCCTTGTTAAATATTGAGATTCGCGGGAAACAAAATTAATTGTTTATCTCAAGCCTGAACCAACGTCAACCACGCCGCTCATACTCCTTAGCAAAGGAAACAGGTCAGCGATTGAAGGTCTCCTGTGCCATTGCTGGAAACATCTGCTAATTAAAGCTTGTGCATTCTCAGGCACTTTTTTTGCTGGGACAACAGGATATTCACCCTCCATTATCTTAGTTTTTATGTCACTGATGGAAAGTTCCCCCCATGCTGGCATTCTCGAACATACAACCAAAGTGACTACTCCAAACGGATATGCATCAACAGATGTAGTTGGGGTTTTGCCCAAAATCTGTTCTAGGTGCTGGTATGCTGGGGTACCAGCATTTGGTCCCTCTATAGTACCATTAGACATCTGATGTTTCACTGATACGGCAAGACCAAGATCACATATTATTGCGTTGTTCGTACGGTCTTCGATCCGCAAAAGAGCACAGCCTTTGGTCAAACGTCTGCGCAGACGTCAGATTAGATCAAGGGTGCTCATTCTTGATCCCAGAGTCTTTTGCTGCGCAAGACAAAAAGGCAGCCTCTTCCCGTTGTCCGTCATTTGCAAAAGAGAAAAGCTCTGGGGTCGAGAATGAGGGGCGCTTAACATTTACACAAATCACCCAGCTAGACATTTTCGGTATAAATATTAAATGATTTAGTTTTCTTTAAAGAAGATGGATAGCACGCAAAATGTATGAGCATCAACTGGAAAACCCAAAAGAAGCAGTAAAAGTTCATCACTTCGACCGAGAGCCCATAATTTCAGAGGGGACAGTTAGATCTTGAAATCATTTATTTTCTTGCCTCACTTACCATGATATTCGCTGGTTTTAAATCCTGATGAATGAGGCCCTTTTCGTGGATGTAACCAAGCCCCTGTGCAGCTGTGTACAGGACATGAGCATTATACTTTTCGTCCAGGATCTACAGTTGCAAAGAAAGCCATAAATTGTAATTATCTGTTAAAAGTTAAGCCCATTCACATCGATTATTTCGGTGATCCGCTTGTCTGATGAGAAATTTGACCCTTGATCCAAAATGAAGGTGAAATTACCTTGCCTGGTGCTTTGGTATTTAGTAGAGGAGGAAGGCAAGGAGAAATAATAGAAAGTGAAATCTGAAAACTGCAGACACAATAAAATAACAGAGAAAGAAAGAAATAACACCTCTACTACGCGCAACATTGAGATTATTCTCCTTTTTATTATTCTCTTTTTATCCTCCTTGACAGTCGTTAAATTGTTAATAGGTCGGATAAAAACAGTTGAAAAACAAAACGGTGGGACATCAGACTAATAGAGCTTATTTTGGTAGCCACATTACGTCTACTATAATTAGTCTTTAATTTGACTCAATCTAGGTCTAATATGACTCAATACACTAAAGCTAAATAGGTCAGGCTAAATAACTCGCCAAGCTTCTCAGCGTTTAGGCTGCAGACTACATTTTGTATTGATAAAAAATAAATAAATAAATAAAATAAATCAAGGAAAGAAACAAAGGAATCTTAAACAAGGAAGGCGTGGTTCCTCGTCAACAAGGCAAGAGGTTTTTCAAGATCACTATATGAAAATTGATTTCCCTACAATGACCGTACGTGGCGACCTTTTTATAAAAGTAAGGGGTGTTTAATATCTAGAAACTGGCCTACGAGACTCCAGTGATCCCTCTTTGCAGATTTTACAAGGCCTTTAGTCACAAAGGGGACCCAAAGATATTTTGACTTCTCTTTCACAGCTTTTGATTTAACAAATACATCGGTGGTGTGGAAATTAATCATATAAGATTTCATTGCCGGGGCATGGCGGCGTATTTTGCGGGCTATTAAAAAGAATAAAATGGAAAATTCATCGGCCTAAAAAAAATGTTAGCAATTTAGCCCGCTGCTCTGAGCCAATGAGAAACAAGCAAACACTTGTAGTTTACCACCTGGGCAGTTAGTTTGACAAGCCTACCGGAAAACTAAGTAAACCCAATGATTAGTTCAGAAACGAGTTTAAAACTCATTGGTACAGACTTCTAACAATGTTAAGCGGACTCATGTTGTGTATGAGCATGCAATAACAAGGGCCCAGATTGTAAGTTACAGGTGTAAAAAGTTTATTAAATTGGCCCCTGGTCTTGAATTACCAGTCTATACTGTGGGCCGGCTCATTTTAAATTAATCTCTGATTGTTTATAAAATTACTATATTACATACTGTTTAGCTTGCTTATTATACACATGAAGGAATACACTCGCTTGCCTGCATATGTCAAGTTCTTTAACCCTTTCCCGCCCAAGAGTGCCATATGGCACAAGACGCAATTATGAGCTCAGTATTTGGTCAGTTTGTGTTAAAATTGTACAACCAAAAGATCTTGGAAAGATCTACAAATTGAAAGCATAAAATCATACCCCCCTCCTATATGAGACTTGATTTACCACCCCTCAACCTTTTGGAATTTTTTTTCCTTGTACTTGAACGGCCCCCGTTGAAATCTCACAACAAGCAATGCAGTTAGAGCTGTACATTAAGCTATAGTTTAGGGGGGTACCCAGTATGTACAACAAATAGGAAAATTGTCAATGTTTTATTTCTTTCGTTTTCGACTTTTCTCACTCTAATATGTGACTTCCTCCATCTCTGTTGGTGTGATTTATAGCACACCCCAGGAAATACCTTTTAAATGGTATATCACATGTAGTCTCCCTGTTCATAGTTTGCGATTTAGAAAAATTCGGAATTTCCCTTGGGCAGGAAAGGGTTAAAGTTTGGTTCATAGATCCTTCTTGGCGTTTCCTTTACCGCTACTTCTATGCCACCTTTCCAAAGACCCTTATAGACCGTCCCAAAGCTTCCCTCTCCTATTTTTGACTTCAGGCCAAGATCCTTGCTTTCAATGTTTACAAGAACAATGTCTAAAAAAAGGAAAATAAATAACAGCTCTGATCAATTTTAACGCTATTTGTGCTTGGGCATTTTCTGACCTTCCGATCTTGGGGGGGTGGGGGTGGGAAAGGAGTGGAGCATACAGCCATGGCAACAAAACTTGGAAACCTTTAAAGTACGTTAGGTCCACAAAACGAGATGGTGACGTCATTAAACAAGGGGATTATGTCATTAGTTCTCTGTAGCCATCTTCAAGAGATTTTTTGGTTCTTTAAAAAACCCCGTAGAGCTGTCCAAATTGGCTAAAAAATAATCATTATCGATAACTAAACAGTGTCAGATGGTATAGAAATATGACGTGAACCCATGAATTTGCTGCTGAGCATTAGCCCTAGAAAGGAAATGGAAGAATACAAAAGGCAAAGGAAAAAACTCTTAGACATCACATCGGTGCGAATCAAACCCACGACCTGAGATTGCATCAACCGTTCCTCTAACGAGTGCACTAAGTTTGATTTGTCGCAGCTTAAACATTACGTGAACAATAATTTGGGACAAAGTATAAATTAAAATAATTACAACATTTATCGTTGTCGTTGTATTATCATCATCATTTTATCTGCATCACTGCCACCATCACTACCCGTCAACATTATCGGTATCATCGACATCGTCTCTCCCCCATCCTGCTCGTCCCCTTGGTGTCCCTCTTCCTACTCCTGGCTGCATGCCGGGAAGACTCATTTCTACTTCTTACTCAGTGTTGACTGCCATTTCCCACAGTCTTCTTATTTTCTTGTAACACATTACATTTTTAGGAGAAAGAAATATTACCTTGTCTAATTCCAGTAGTGTGATCCGTGTCGGTACTTCTTAGGTTTCCTGTGACTTTGAAGCTCTCACGTCTAACTTGTGTGGACCTTTGAAATCATCACGATTCCATAAAGGTGAGGATTGGGATGTCCCTTTGTTTCGACAATTGCCAGCGCTGCTGCTGCAGCAGTTATTGTTTGCGTCTGCTTCCTTCTTGGTCTTGCAAGATGCTTGCAGGGTGTCCTCGCTCGCACCCTCCGTTGAACTGTGACTAATAGAGGGCGTTTTTGATGAGGCTTCAATTGCCTTTGAAGTGTTAAGTGAAACAAGAAGAAAGAGGTGATCTCTCACAAAAATGAATTGCATTGCACTGCATAAGCTATTAATTGAATTTGTGACCAAAGCATTAATCTGATTTGTTTTGTACCTTGATGTAGTCATCACTGGTCGGATCTTCATTTGAATTAAAACTGACAAAATACAAACAAACAAATAAATAAGCATTTACAAAAGTAAAAAAGTAAAGGGCAAGTCTTAAAAGATAGGTTTTGGGTGGAATTGAAGTGAGTTCTGGGACTGAAGGATTTCCTTACAAAGTCCCCCCCCCCCCTCCCCGCTATCTCCCCACCCATCTCCCCACCCAGAAAAGAAGAAACTTTTTTGTCACACATTCTACAAACAAATTTAATATTTTTTAAATTGTTCCTTTATTGAGCGCACTGTTGCGAAATTCGACATCCGATGATGATTTATATGAGTTGTCAAAAGTATGGACTGGTGTAGTTTCCTAAGGGATTTTCTTCTTTTGATATGTAGATGATGAATTTAACCTCTTGTACGGTGAAAAAAAGGGGTGACCCCTCCCCCCAGGGGAAAAAAGGCGGGAAGAACTCGAGATGAGAGGACAGTTCTGATTTGTACGTCGACTAGCGCAGGTACTGCATGTGGACATCAATCGGCATGACTGATTCAGCTTCATCGTTCAGCGTCAGAATTCAAGACAGATTGATACACATTTATTTGTTCTAATTATATATTTTTTGGGCACATTGGTTTTTAACCCCTAAAAATTCTGCGGGCCCCCTGCCCCGCCCCCTGCTACGGGCCTGCTTAAACAGTACGATGCAACACGTGAGAGGCACGTGTGAACAGTGCCGTTTAGTTTAGTCAGTTGTGGTTTATAATGCCATAAAACCTATTGTTTCCTCAGCTAAAGATTACAGTTTAATATAGATTAGCAAAACTGGCATCATATTTTGCTCAAAATGTTAGTAGGCAAAGCTAAAAAGTGGATAATAGATCAGGGCTACAACAACAAGCCAAAACAAACAAACAAAAACCAAAGGAGAGAATTGAATAATTATTTATATTGTGAAAGATGGGACCATAAACAGCAAGAATAAAAATATTTTTACAATCGGCAGAAAAATTTCTAAAGAAGAGAGATGTCCTTTTCCCCCACTTTTTTTTTTTATTAAATTAAGTACTTTCATATTAATTAAATAAATGTTTCTTTTTTTTCCCATTTAGTGAACAAGTTGGCTTGCCACCAAAAACACTGTCGTTTACAGGCAAGCATCACATATATTAAACTGAAGGATTTAGTGTTTTATTATAATTTCAAAATTTTTGATTAATTTCGGGGTTTGCTGCACAATATTTACATCTTTAAGAAATATTGCGACACTGACATCTCATGAACAAAAAAAATTGGAAATATGAGAAGTAGCTGTGTTCTCACAAAAACTGATGTACTTCCTGTTTTTTATGTGCTTTTTGATAAGCAGTTTCAATTGAGTGGGGTATCATTTCCTGGCACCTCATGCATTCTGAACATTTATTACGCGGGATGACGTAGTCAGCCAGCATCTTAAATTTGGGACCGCATTCCTTTCGTCGTCTTGGGAGTCAAAAGTTGCCTTGTTTCTTTTTAACTTTCCCGTATCCCGTGCCCGTCCCGAAAGAATTGTGTGATTTTTATTGGCTGTAACTTCGAATCACGTGCAAGTCAGGTTGGATTGCACCATAAATGTTCATTTCACCAAAAATTTGCATAATGTTGTTTACGACGTCACTGATGCGTGACATGGCACTTTCAGCGGTAAAAGCGGTAAATCGAAAGAATAACTTCTATTAAAGAAGCACTCGACATTTAACACGGTGGAAATTGGAGAGTTCCTGGGGAAGGAATCATGCGTTGTTTGACAGTTGTAGAACCACGATGAGACTGAGAAGAGGTCATTTATAAGCTTACGTTATCGTTATCACTAATGGAATTCCACTTCCGGTACAACTACAAGGGAAGCAACATAATGCGATCATCGTGACTCAAACTATTGAATACAGTAGTTTAAGGACAAAATGCCTCTTGAAAGAGAGATCAACACAACTCTGTTAGCAAGGATAGTTTTATCAATCTGCGATGCATACAATCGGGAATAAATGAATCAGCATCACGCGTCAATGCCAGTATAGGCATCTTGTTATTCCACTATTATCTTATTTACCAAATAAGGTCAAGAGAATACGCAAAATAGACGACCCTAATACACTGTAGTGTTCTGGTTTGACCGGTTTACAACAGAGTGAATATGGACAAAGACATTTCAATGGCTTTCTGTGTTGTTTACATCATTCCCACATGCAATATACTGATGGACGCAGATAATTCCGGGCGTATTTCAACACTCTTACCAAAAAAGAAAAGCCAAAATAGCAAAATCTTTATGTAGTGGAATAATTAAGTCTCTTATTCGATGGTTTTACACATAAAACACACAGACATTTTGCTCATTGCTCGTATTTTTCCTCGCTCCTTCGGGGCTCAGAATAATACTACACAACTCGCAAAATATCTGTGTGTATTATGTGTAAAACTATCGAATAAGATATATGTATTTTATGGGGTGACGGGCACTGTTTGCAACCTCAGACTATTGGTATAAAGTACAAAAGAACAAACAACAAAACAATGCTGCTCGACATGAAAATAGTATAAAAACAATGAAGCTGCAGGTTATCAGGGTCCAGTAAAAGTAGAGCTTAGAACAGATGCAGGCTTACTGTTGTACATTTCAAAACTCATTAATAATTCATAAGCCCATTGACCTATCCAATGTTCGATAAAACATCACATGCAGTGGTTTTATATCCGACAAAACCTCTTCCTTATTAGTATGCAGTGTTTAATGTTTTTCTTGTATGCTAATTTGCAACATTGACAAAAGCATCATTGTTATTAACTCTCTTGACAGACTCTTTTCCAGGAATGTTTTTGAAGCCGTTCAAAAAACTCACAGCACGTGTTGTATCGGGTCACGATAACATACTGCTGTTCGCGTTTTAAACATTACGTATTTAGCCTGGACACCACTTTGAATGTTGGCATTATAACACCAGTAAACAAGTGCTGTTTCATGAAAGGCGGCCATAGACATTGTAATTTCGTTATATACAGTTGTAGAACCCTGAGCTCGTAAATTGTATTGATTCTCAAGTACCAGTAGTTATATTTTGTAATAATTAAGTTAGCTGTGGTTAGTACCACATCAGCTATATAAGTTGACTATTTATTGACCTGCTTAACCAAATAAATGTACATGTATGTAACTATGTATGTATATTTGTATGTATCAAACTTGTTGCTAGCTCAAACAAAGTCAGATTTCCACTGGATTTGACTCCATTATTTCAGTCATTTTATGATTTACCATCAGCTACCTCGAACACCCTAGCTGCTACCATGAACTAATTTTCCCTTGGCTCAAATTTACACTGATAAAATAAACTCTTAATATTCTTGAAATGTTGGTTTGTAAACCGTGAAATGTTGCACCAAAGGGACCCTTGTTTGTGAAAGAATGATAAAACCTGCGATGTAGGGACGGTAGGGTATGATGATCGTTTTTTACAATCTTGTCACTTACATTTGTCACGTCCTTTAGGACCTTCACGGGAGATCTCTCATTCCTAGCCTTGGGAGGCGATCTTTCCTGTTCGGAAGATAAAAAATTCATAAGATTCTCAAGTTTTCGATGTAAAGAAAACGAACAAGAACCAAGCGCCTTCGAGCTTCGCGCGAGAATTTAACGCGATCGTACATTTTGTAAACTAAATCCAGCTTTTAGTCTAGCATGCATCTTGCTTTCTTACCTTGGTTTTCTTATAATAAATAGGAATCCTTTTAGAGTTGGTTGGTCGGATCTTGGGCATATTTGTAAGATGTCACTGACACTTCTCCCTTCTAAAGTGCGATGGCGTCGGACTTTTCCAGGTGTTTTTGCATTCGCATTTGCCGGGCTTCGAACACGCAATCAAATTGACTAATCAGAGCTGATAAAGTTTCAACCTCGTTCCCAGGTAAGGAAGGCTATTTTTAGTATGGAACTATGTACGAAGTCGTCTGCGTCTGTTATTAGCATTTCTTTTAAAACAAGCCGACTACATGAAATACTAGAGACGCAATCGACTTCGATGCTAAAGGACTTAGTTGCCAGAAAAAAACCCCTGCTAGCAGGGTTTTTTTTTTTTATAATTATTGCCTTTCTAATCATTTTTCTTTTCACCAGTTTATTTCCAAAGCCTTAAATAGGCCTTATCACGGTTTTCAGTGTTTGTATGGAAATCCAATGTCAAATAATTTTCATAAAACATCGCTTCTGAAAAATTCATGAATTGGAACCTTTTGGCTCTAGAAAAAGGATTTTAAGAAAACAATTGGAGGGATGTAGCTGTGACAGAAAGTGTCCAGTCGTGTTTGGGACTTTCCATACATTTGTCTGTATAGCGAACCAGCCGTGAACTGCTGCTAAAAATAGTTCGCGGGGAAAAATACAGGGAAATGTATTTAAAAGTTAAATGTCTATTTCTTGTTTCAGTTGGATTATGGGGGCTGGTAAATGATGCGGGAGTTTTGTATTTGTCCCATATATGAAGTACCTACCTAGTTACAAGGCCACATCGTAACAGAGTGACAAGGCACAGTAATCAAAAATAAAATTTGGGGACATAATGATTTCAAAAAGAATTTGGGTACATACTTACCAAAAATAGGACATAATAATTACCATATATGAAGTACCTACCCTCGTAACTGTAACAAGCTCAACAAAACTAAATAAATATGCTTTCTGTGAAAATATCAAGAGAGTTTTTAAGTAGCAGACTATCCAGTCCATCCATTGGTACGTCTTGGCTGCCTAGATATCCCTTTCGTTCTTTCAAATCTCAATGTCGATGCCAGAATCCTTGTTCAGGGTCATAATACTAAAAAAAACCTTACTCACAACAAACGTGCAAGGTTTTGTGTAGCTACCGCAAGAAACCATGACAGTCACGGCATTTGTTTATATTGTCCTTGTTTTATCAAAGACCGCTTTAGCGAAGCAGCAGCATGCGAAGCCCCAGCGTCCTTATTCATGTTACCGTGCACCATATGGGATTCTTTGTTTGTTATTACCGCAGGATTAACTGTCTCTGGATGATCAAAGCTATACACAATTCTCCGTTTGAAGTATTTATGGTGACAAATCGTTGCCTAAAGGAAACGGTGCTCCACAAAACTTGTGGTACGACTGCTTACTGATCCTTGAAACCTTATATTGATAGAGGTACTTTCTGGACGGTGTTTAACTAACTTAGATGATAGAACGAATGACATGAAAAACAATAATTTCGCTTTCATTGTTAAAAGATCAAAGTTGACTATAACTGAAACTATCGTGGCTTTAACACTGAACTAAATTCTACAATCAACCCGGCGGCGATTTATGAAAGAATTGCCTTATAAACTAAACCCGGTATATGAGTACGCACCGAAACGGTCCAATCACAAAATTGCCCGTTTTTCTGCTTGTCAAAAGCGCGTCGACTTTGCTAATGATAATTGTAATTTTTGTCCGTTACAAACTATTGAGATTTCTTCTGATATTTTTTTCCTCCTTAAATTTATTTAAATTTTTTACAGCACAGAAGGGGGCAGGCTAAAGCTAAGGGCAGAGGAACCCGGTCGGGGTCTTTCTTTACCTCCTCATCCTCCTTGCGTAACTATCCTAGGCAAAAAAACCGTCATATCAGGTTTCAGTTTGATTTGATTTCTCCTTATTACCTGGTCTTAGGCACTCTGTTTCCCTCTGAAGCTCAACCCTCTGAAGCCATGGCCAGGTCGTCTCACTGAGTGGCTCATTCTTCGTTTTCCTGAGAAACCGCATAACCATTTCTGCTTGCGTGGAGTACATGATTTTTTTTTTATTTTATTTTATCGCTGTTTAGTACATAACTTTGCAGCGAGATTTATTAACATCAGGAAGTTGGATATTATCTGATTGATTTTTTTGGGGACCGGACCGCACCCAGTGGTCTACAGTCTCCGAGAAATTCAAATATAATGATTATAATGGAAATAAAACGGCTGTTTTAACTGACAATAAATTGGGTGATGTTAAGGCCCGCTTAATATAAAAGCAGACGGTTACCTTATCTCCCGTTTTTTTAACACGCAAAAAGATAACCACGACAGCCTTGGCCCAAGGGCTAACGCTGTATTCGGCTTCTGTTAGGAAACTTTTCCCCCTCTTCTTAAGCAAAGCCAAACTGTTCAATGATTTCGAGCGCACCTTGATTAACACTAAGGCATCTTGAGAACAATGCTGTAGTGTCAACTTCTAGATCATTTTGTGCCGCTTTTGTCCGAATTTTTCACAATGAAAAGGCAAAAGCGATGAACTTGGCCCTTCTGGACAGGAGACGCCCTTTCTATGCATTTACACTGACAAACTCTAACATGCTTGTGGGGTTACCTGCATTCCTAGTAGCAGCAGGGGCGTAGCCAGAAATTTTCCAGACGTACGCATCCCTTTTTGTCTCCATAGTCCCACTCTTTTTTAAGTGCCTTGATTTACTATTTCCACATTTCCCATAGTACACTTAGTGTGCTCCCCAAAATCATGATGTCGCATAAACGTTATTTACAATTTTACAATTTGAGTCGGTAAAGTCCAACTTTTCTACCAATTCTGGGGAACGCCATTTGATTACAAATGTCTTTTACACCCCTTACTGTAAAGTTGTGAAGGCTAGCAAATCAATAGCCACCTGAAAAGGCTAGGTAAAGGAGGTGACCACATCGTGATAACTATTTGCTATTCCTCTTACTTTCTGTTGGCTATTTTCGCTGTTTTGGGCAACTCAATCCACCGATGAGTCACGTCGACGAAAAAACGCCGTCCTTTGTATTATCAAAAAAAAAAAGACATTTCAATGAAACAAGCAAAGTTAAATGATTAAAAGGAAATTGTGCTTTTTAAAAGAAAAAAGTTATTGATTCGCTTTTGCATTTTAGGTACACACGAGCTTCCGGGTAGCTACCTCCAGGGTAAATAAATATGCCTTACATGTCAAATGAATCGCACTAAGCAATGGAAAAAAGGGAATAGGAAATAGGTAACGGCAATCCCAGTAGGCACTGGGTTGTCTCCTCTATGTAAAAGAAGCCTAATTTAAGAGTTACAATTCAAAGGTAAGTTTTTCGATGGCATAAAAGTTGCAGATTATCTAACTGTAAGATAGTTTTACCGAATTTCTCTCATAACGAAATATTAATTTTTTTTAATGTCATTTTCTCGCCTAATGATTATTTTTTTTTACGTTTCATGGCTAACCGTTATCCCCATTAAGATCCTCGGAGCGGTCCATATCTACTATATACCCGACTTAAGTCTAGACCTCTCCTCGATGCCTATAGTAATCAGGAACGTATTTATGACATCAGAGTGAAAGTTCAGAATCAAAGATAAGTGATCCCACCTTTAGTTTTGGCAGAGGATCATCAGATACTATTCACGAAGGATCTCCCTTTCTACCCTTGTTACAATTGCTACACTTGCTTCGCTTGCTACAATTGCTAGCCTTGCTACACTTGCTACGCTTGCTACACTTGCTACGCTTGCTACACTAGCTACAATTGCTACACTTGCTACGCTTGCTCCACTTGCTACGCTTGCTACACTTGCTCCGCTTGCTACACTTGCTACGCTTGTTACACTTGCTACGCTTGCAACACTTGCTACACTTGTTACGCTTGCTACCTTATTACACTTGCTACGCTTGCTACGCTTGCTACACTTGCTACGCTTGCTACACTTGCTACACTTGCTACGCTTGCTACGCTTGCTACACTTGCTACAATTGCTACCTTGCTACACTTGCTACGCTTCCTACCTTGCTATACTTGCTACGCTCGCTACACTTGCTACGCTTGCTACGCTTGCTACCTTGCTACAGTTGCTACATTTGCTACGCTTGCTACGCTTGCTACACTTGCTACGCTGGCTACAATTCCTACGCTTGCTACGCTTGCAACACTTGCTTCGCTTGCTACACTTGCTACGCTTGCTACACTTGCTACACTTGCTACGCTTGCTACACTTGCTACGCTTGCTACACTCGCTACGCTTCCTACGCTTACTTCGCTTGCTACGCTTGCTACACTTGCTACGCTTGCTACGCCTGCTACGCTTGCTACGCTTGCTACGCCTGCTACGCTTGCTACACTTGCTTCGCTTGCTACGCTTGCTACACTTGTTAAACTTGCTACCCTTGCTACACTTGCTACACTTTTTACACTTGCTACGCTTGCTACACTTGTGAACCTTGCTACGCTTGCTACGCTTGCTACACTTGCTACGCTTGCTACACTTGCTACGCTTCCTACCTTGCTACACTTGTTAAACTTGCTACACTTGCTACACTTGCTACGCTTGCTACACTCGCTACGCTTGCTTCGCTTCCTACACTTGCTACGCTTGCTACACTTGCTACCCTTCCTACACTTGCTACAATTGCTACACTTGCTACGCTTCCTACACTTGCTACGCTTGCTACACTTGCTACGCTTGTTACACTTGCTACGCTTGCTACACTTGCTACACTTGCTACGCTTGCTACCTTGCTACACTTGCTACGCTTGCTACGCTTGCTACGCTTGCTACACTTGCTACGCTTGCTACACTTCCTACAATTGCTACCTTGCTACACTTTCTACGCTTCCTACCTTGCTACACTTGCTACGTTCGCTACACTTGCTACGCTTGCTACACTTGCTACGCTGACTACAATTCCTACGCTTGCTACGCTTGCTACACTTGCTTTGCTTGCTACACTTGCTAGCCTTGCTACACTAGCTACACTTGCTACGCTTGCTACACTTGCTACACTTGCTACGCTTGCTACACTTGCTACACTTGCTACGCTTGCTACACTCGCTAAGCTTGCTACGCTTACTTCGCTTGCTACGCTTGCTACGCTTGCTACACTTGCTACGCTTGCTACGCCTGCTACGCTTGCTACGCCTGCTACGCTTGCTACACTTGCTTCGCTTGCTACGCTTGCTACACTTGTTAAACTTGCTACGCTTGCTACACTTGCTACACTTTTTACACTTGCTACGCTTGCTACACTTGTTAAACTTGCTACGCTTGCTACGCTTGCTACACTTGCTACGCTTGCAACACTTGCTTCGCTTGCTACACTTGCTAGCCTTGCTACACTAGCTACACTTGCTACGCTTGCTACACTTGCTACACTTGCTACGCTTGCTACACTTGCTACGCTTGCTACACTCGCTACGCTTGCTACGCTTACTTCGCCTGCTACGCTTGCTACGCTTGCTACACTTGCTACGCTTGCTACGCCTGCTACGCTTGCTACGCTTGCTACGGCTGCTACGCTTGCTACACTTGCTTCGCTTCCTACGCTTGCTACACTTGTTAAACTTGCTACGCTTGCTACACTTGCTACACTTTTTACACTTGCTACGCTTGCTACACTTGTTAAACTTGCTACGCTTGCTACGCTTGCTACACTTGCTACGCTTGCTACACTTGCTACGCTTCCTACCTTGCTAAACTTGTTAAACTTGCTACACTTGCTACACTTGCTACGCTTGCTACACTCGCTACGCTTGCTTCGCTTCCTACACTTGCTACGCTTGCTACACTTGCTACGCTTGCTACACTTGCTACAATTGCTACACTTGCTACGCTTCCTAAACTTGCTACGCTTGCTACACTTGCTACGCTTGTTACACTTGCTACGCTTGCTACACTTGCTACACTTGCTACGCTTGCTACCTTGCTACACTTGCTACGCTTGCTACGCTTGCTACGCTTGCTACACTTGCTACAATTGCTACCTTGCTACACTTTCTACGCTTCCTACCTTGCTACACTTGCTACGTTCGCTACACTTGCTACGCTTGCTACGCTTGCTACACTTGCTACGCTGACTACAATTCCTACGCTTGCTACGCTTGCTACACTTGCTTTGCTTGCTACACTTGCTAGCCTTGCTACACTAGCTACACTTGCTACGCTTGCTACACTTGCTACACTTGCTACCCTTGCTACACTTGCTACACTTGCTACGCTTGCTACACTCGCTACGCTTTCTACGCTTACTTCGCTTGCTACGCTTGCTACGCTTGCTACACTTGCTACGCTTGCTACGCCTGCTACGCTTGCTACGCCTGCTACGCTTGCTACACTTGCTTCGCTTGCTACGCTTGCTACACTTGTTAAACTTGCTACGCTTGCTACACTTGCTACACTTTTTACACTTGCTACGCTTGCTACACTTGTTAAACTTGCTACGCTTGCTACACTTGCTACACTTGCTACGCTTCCTACCTTGCTACACTTGTTAAACTTGCTACACTTGCTACACTTGCTACGCTTGCTACACTCGCTACGCTTGCTTCGCTTCCTACACTTGCTACGCTTGCTACACTTGCTACGCTTGCTACACTTGCTACAATTGCTACACTTGCTACGCTTCCTACACTTGCTACGCTTGCTACGCCTGCTACGCTTGCTACGCTTGCTACACTTGCTTCGCTTGCTACGCTTGCTACACTTGTTAAACTTGCTACGCTTGCTACACTTGCTACACTTTTTACACTTGCTACGCTTGCTAAACTTGTTAAACTTGCTACGCTTGCTACGCTTGCTACGCTTGCTACGCTTGCTACACTTGCTACGCTTGCTACACTTGCTACGCTTCCTACCTTGCTACACTTGTTAAACTTGCTACGCTTGCTACATTTGTTAAACTTGCTACACTTGCTACACTTGCTACGCTTGCTACACTCGCTACGCTTGCTTCGCTTCCTACACTTGCTAGGCTTGCTACACTCGTTAAACTTGCTACGCTTGCTACACTTGCTACACTTGTTACACTTGCTACGCTTGCTACAATTGCTACACTTGCTGCACTTGTTAAACTTGCTACGCTTGCTACACTTGATAAACTTGCTACACTTGCCACACTTGCTACGCTTGCTACGCTTGCTACGCTTGCTACCCTTGTTACGCTTGCTACACTTGCTACGCTTGCTACACTTGCTACGCTTGTTAAACTTGCAACGCTAGCTACACTTGTTAAACTTGCTACACTTGATACGCTTGCTACGCTTGCTTCGCTGCTACACTTGCTTCACTTGCTACGCTTACTACACTTGCTACGCTTGCTACACTTGCTACGCTTGCTACACTTGCTACACTTGCTACCTTGCTACACTTGATACGCTTGCTACACTTGCTACGCTTGCTACACTTGCTACGCTTGCTTCGCTTGCTTCGCTTGCTAAACTTGCTACCTTCCTACACTTGATACGCTTGCTACACTTGCTACGCTGGCTACAATTCGTACGCTTGTAACGCTTGCTACACTTGCTTCGCTTGCTACACTTGCTAGCCTTGCTACACTAGCTACACTTGCTACGCTTCCTACACTTGCTACACTTGCTACGCTTGCTACAGTTGCTACACTTGCTACGCTTGCTACACTCGCTACGCTTCCTACGCTTACTTCGCTTGCTACGCTTGCTACGCTTGCTACACTTGCTACGCTTGCTACGCCTGCTACGCTTGCTAGACTTGCTACGCCTGCTACGCTTGCTACCCTTGCTTCGCTTCCTACGCTTGCTACACTTGTTAAACTTGCTACGCTTGCTACACTTGCTACACTTTTTACACTTGCTACGCTTGCTACACTTGTTAAACTTGCTACGCTTGCTACACTTGCTACGCTTCCTACCTTGCTACACTTGTTAAACTTGCTACGCTTGCTACGCTTGCTACACTTGCTACGCTCTCTAGACTTGCTACGCTTCCTACCTTGCTAAACTTGTGAAACTTGCTACACTTGCTACACTTGCTACGCTTGCTACACTCCCTACGCTTGCTTCGCCTCCTACACTTGCTACGCTTGCTACACTTGCTACGCTTGCTACACTTGCTACAATTGCTACACTTGCTACGCTTCCTACACTTGCTACGCTTGCTACACTTGCTACGCTTGTTACACTTGCTACGCTTGCTACACTTGCTACGCTTGCTACCTTGCTACACTTGCTACGCTTGCTACGCTTGCTACGCTTGCTACACTTGCTACGCTTGCTACGCTTGCTAGACTTGCTACAATTGCTACCTTGCTACACTTTCTACGCTTCCTACCTTGCTACACTTGCTACGTTCGCTACACTTGCTACGCTTGCTACGCTTGCTACACTTGCTACGCTGACTACAATTCCTACGCTTGCTACGCTTGCTACACTTGCTTTGCTTGCTACACTTGCTAGCCTTGCTACACTAGCTACACTTGCTACGCTTGCTACACTTGCTACGCTTGCTACACTTGCTACACTTGCTACGCTTGCTACACTCACTACGCTTTCTACGCTTACTTCGCTTGCTACGCTTGCTACGCTTGCTACACTTGCTACGCTTGCTACGCCTGCTACGCTTGCTACGCCTGCTACGCTTGCTACACTTGCTTCGCTTGCTACGCTTCCTACACTTGTTAAACTTGCTACGCTTGCTACACTTGCTACACTTTTTACACTTGCTACGCTTGCTACACTTGTTAAACTTGCTACGCTTGCTACGCTTGCTAGACTTGCTACGCTTGCAACACTTGCTTCGCTTGCTACACTTGCTAGCCTTGCTACACTAGCTACACTTGCTACGCTTGCTACACTTGCTACACTTGCTACGCTTGCTACACTTGCTACGCTTGCTACACTCGCTACGCTTGCTACGCTTACTTCGCTTGCTACACTTGCTACGCTTGCTACACTTGCTACACTTTTTACACTTGCTACGCTTGCTACACTTGTTAAACTTGCTACGCTTGCTACACTTGCTACGCTTGCTACACTTGCTACGCTTCCTACCTTGCTACACTTGTTAAACTTGCTACACTTCCTACACTTGCTACGCTTGCTACACTCGCTGTACGCTTGCTTCGCTTCCTACACTTGCTACGCTTGTTAAACTTGCTACACTTGCTACGCTTCCTACACTTGCTACGCTTGCTACACTTGCTACACTTGCTACGCTTGCTACCTTGCTACACTTGCTACGCTTGCTACGCTTGCTAGGCTTGCTACGCTTGCTACGCTTTCTACACTTGCTACGCTTGCTACGCTTGCTACACTTGCTACAATTGCTACCTTGCTACACTTGTTAAACTTGCTACACTTGCTACACTTGCTACGCTTGCTACACTCGCTACGCTTGCTTCGCTTCCTACACTTGCTACGCTTGCTACACTTGCTACGCTTGCTACACTTGCTACAATTGCTACACTTGCTACGCTTCCTAAACTTGCTACGCTTGCTACACTTGCTACGCTTGTTACACTTGCTACGCTTGCTACACTTGCTACACTTGCTACGCTTGCTACCTTGCTACACTTGCTACAATTGCTACCTTGCTACACTTTCTACGCTTCCTACCTTGCTACACTTGCTACGTTCGCTACACTTGCTACGCTTGCTACGCTTGCTACACTTGCTACGCTGACTACAATTCCTACGCTTGCTACGCTTGCTACACTTGCTTTGCTTGCTACACTTGCTAGCCTTGCTACACTAGCTACACTTGCTACGCTTGCTACACTTGCTACACTTGTTACCCTTGCTACACTTGCTACACTTGCTACGCTTGCTACACTCGCTACGCTTTCTACGCTTACTTCGCTTGCTACGCTTGCTACGCTTGCTACACTTGCTACGCTTGCTACGCCTGCTACGCTTGCTACGCCTGCTACGCTTGCTACACTTGCTTCGCTTGCTACGCTTGCTACACTTGTTAAACTTGCTACGCTTGCTACACTTGCTACACTTTTTACACTTGCTACGCTTGCTACACTTGTTAAACTTGCTACGCTTGCTACACTTGCTACACTTGCTACGCTTCCTACCTTGCTACACTTGTTAAACTTGCTACACTTGCTACACTTGCTACGCTTGCTACACTCGCTACGCTTGCTTCGCTTCCTACACTTGCTACGCTTGCTACACTTGCTACGCTTGCTACACTTGCTACAATTGCTACACTTGCTACGCTTCCTACACTTGCTACGCTTGCTACGCCTGCTACGCTTGCTACGCCTGCTACGCTTGCTACACTTGCTTCGCTTGCTACGCTTGCTACACTTGTTAAACTTGCTACGCTTGCTACGCTTGCTACGCTTGCTACGCTTGCTACACTTGCTACGCTTGCTACACTTGCTACGCTTCCTACCTTGCTACACTTGTTAAACTTGCTACGCTTGCTACATTTGTTAAAGTTGCTACACTTGCTACACTTGCTACGCTTCCTACACTCGCTACGCTTGCTTCGCTTCCTACACTTGCTAGGCTTGCTACACTCGTTAAACTTGCTACGCTTGCTACACTTGCTACACTTGTTACACTTGCTACGCTTGCTACAATTGCTACACTTGCTGCACTTGTTAAACTTGCTACGCTTGCTACACTAGATAAACTTGCTACACTTGCCACACTTGCTACGCTTGCTACGCTTGCTACCCTTGTTACGCTTGCTACACTTGCTACGCTTGCTACACTTGCTACGCTTGTTAAACTTGCAACGCTAGCTACACTTGTTAAACTTGCTACACTTGATACGCTTGCTACGCTTGCTTCGCTGCTACACTTGCTTCACTTGCTACGCTTACTACACTTGCTACGCTTGCTACACTTGCTACGCTTGCTACACTTGCTACACTTGCTACCTTGCTACACTTGATACGCTTGCTACACTTGCTACGCTTGCTACACTTGCTACGCTTGCTTCGCTTGCTTCGCTTGCTAAACTTGCTACCTTCCTAAACTTGATACGCTTGCTACACTTGCTACGCTGGCTACAATTCGTACGCTTGTAACGCTTGCTACACTTGCTTCGCTTGCTACACTTGCTAGCCTTGCTACACTAGCTACACTTGCTACGCTTCCTACACTTGCTACACTTGCTACGCTTGCTACAGTTGCTACACTTGCTACGCTTGCTACACTCGCTACGCTTCCTACGCTTACTTCGCTTGCTACGCTTGCTACGCTTGCTACACTTGCTACGCTTGCTACGCCTGCTACGCTTGCTACGCTTGCTACGCCTGCTACGCTTGCTACACTTGCTTCGCTTCCTACGCTTGCTACACTTGTTAAACTTGCTACGCTTGCTACACTTGCTACACTTTTTACACTTGCTACGCTTGCTACACTTGTTAAACTTGCTACGCTTGCTACACTTGCTACGCTTCCTACCTTGCTACACTTGTTAAACTTGCTACGCTTGCTACGCTTGCTACACTTGCTACGCTTGCTAGACTTGCTACGCTTCCTACCTTGCTAAACTTGTTAAACTTGCTACACTTGCTACACTTGCTACGCTTGCTACACTCGCTACGCTTGCTTCGCCTCCTACACTTGCTACGCTTGCTACACTTGCTACGCTTGCTACACTTGCTACAATTTCTACACTTGCTACGCTTCCTACACTTGCTACGCTTGCTACACTTGCTACGCTTGTTACACTTGCTACGCTTGCTACACTTGCTACGCTTGCTACCTTGCTACACTTGCTACGCTTGCTACGCTTGCTACGCTTGCTACACTTGCTACGCTTGCTACGCTTGCTACACTTGCTACCTTGCTACACTTTCTACGCTTCCTACCTTGCTACACTTGCTACGTTCGCTACACTTGCTACGCTTGCTACGCTTGCTACACTTGCTACGCTGACTACAATTCCTACGCTTGCTACGCTTGCTACACTTGCTTTGCTTGCTACGCTTGCTACACTTGCTACGCTTGCTACGCCTGCTACGCTTGCTACGCTTGCTACGCCTGCTTCGCTTGCTACACTTGCTTCGCTTGCTACGCTTGCTACACTTGTTAAACTTGCTACGCTTGCTACACTTGCTACACTTTTTACACTTGCTACGCTTGCTACACTTGTTAAACTTGCTACGCTTGCTACACTTGCTACGCTTGCTACACTTGCTACGCTTCCTACCTTGCTACACTTGTTAAACTTGCTACACTTGCTACACTTGCTACGCTTGCTACACTTGCTACGCTTGCTACACTTGCTACAATTGCTACACTTGCTACGCTTCCTACACTTGCTACGCTTGCTACACTTGCTACGCTTGTTACACTTGCTACGCTTGCTACACTTGCTACACTTGCTACGCTTGCTACCTTGCTACACTTGCTACGCTTGCTACGCTTGCTAGGCTTGCTACGCTTGCTACGCTTGCTACACTTGCTACGCTTGCTACGCTTGCTACACTTGCTACAATTGCTACCTTGCTACACTTTCTACGCTTCCTACCTTTCTACACTTGCTACGTTCGCTACACTTGCTACGCTTGCTACGCTTGCTACACTTGCTACGCTGACTACAATTCCTACGCTTGCTACGCTTGCTACACTTGCTTTGCTTGCTACACTTGCTAGCCTTGCTACACTAGCTACACTTGCTACGCTTGCTACACTTCCTACACTTGCTACGCTTGCTACAGTTGCTACACTTGCTACGCTTGCTACACTCGCTACGCCTGCTACGCTTACTTCGCTTGCTACGCTTGCTACGCTTGCTACACTCTCTACGCTTGCTACGCCTGCTACGCTTGCTACACTTGCTTCGCTTGCTACGCTTGCTACACTTGTTAAACTTGCTACGCTTGCTACACTTGCTACGCTTCCTACCTTGCTACACTTGTTAAACTTGCTACGCTTGCTACATTTGTTAAACTTGCTACACTTGCTACACTTGCTACGCTTGCTTCGCTTCCTACACTTGCTACGCTTGCTACACTTGCTACGCTTGCTACGCTTGTTACACTTGCTACGCTTGCTACACTTGCTACACTTGCTGCACTTGTTACGCTTGCTACGGTTGCTACACTTGTTAAACTTGCTACACTTGCTACGCTTGCTACACTGGCTACGCTTGCTTCGCTTCCTACACTTGCTACGCTTGCTACACTCGTAAAACTTGCTACGCTTGCTACACTTGCTACACTTGTTACACTTGCTACGCTTGCTACAATTGCTACACTTGCTGCACTTGTTAAACTTGCTACGCTTGCTACACTTGATAAACTTGCTACGCTTGCCACACTTGCCACGTTTGCTACCCTTGTTATGCTTGCTACAGTTGCTACGCTTGCTACACTTGCTACGCTTGTTAAACTTGCAACGCTAGCTACACTTGTTAAACTTGCTACACTTGATACGCTTGCTACGCTTGCTTCGCTTGCTTCGCTGCTACACTTGCTTCACTTGCTACGCTTACTACACTTGCTACGCTTGCTACACTTGCTACGCTTGCTACACCTGCTACCTTGCTACACTTGATACGCTTGCTACACTTGCTATGCTTGCTACGCTTGCTACGCTTGCTTCGCTTGCTACACTTGCTACCTTGCTACACTTGATACGCTTGCTACACTTGCTATGCTTGCTACGCTTGCTACACTTGCTACGTTTGCTACACTTGCTACCTTGCTACACTTGATACGCTTGCTACACTTGCTACGCTTGCTACACTTGCTATGGTTGCTACGCTTGCTACACTTGCTTCGCTTGCTACACTTGCCAGCCTTGCTACACTAGCTACACTTGCTACGCTTGCTACACTTGCTACACTTGCTACGCTTGCTACACTTGCTACACTTGCTACGCTTGCTACACTCGCTACGCTTGCTATGCTTACTTCGCTTGCTACGCTTGCTACGCTTGCTACACCTGCTACGCTTGCTACGCCTGCTACGCTTGCTACGCTTGCTACGCTAGCTAGGCCTGCTACGCTTGCTACACTTGCTTTGCTTGCTACACTTGCTACGCTTCCTACCTTGCTACACTTGTTAAACTTGCTACGCTTGCTACACTTGCTACACTTGCTGCACTTGTTACACTTGCTACGCTTGCTACACTTGTTAAACTTGCTACGCTTGCCACACTTGCTACGCTTGCTACCCTTGCTACACTTGCTACGCTTTCTACACTTGCTACGCTTGTTAAACTTGCTACGCTTGCTACACTTGTTAAACTTGCTACACTTGATACGCTTGCTACGCTTGCTTCGCTTGCTTCGCTTGCTACACTTGCTTCACTTGCTACGCTTACTACACTTGCTACGCTTGCTACACTTGCTACACTTGCTAAGCTTGCTACACTTGCTACCTTGCTACACTTGCTACACTTGCTACGCTTTCTTCGCTTGCTACACTTGCTACCTTGCTACACTTGCTTCGCTTGCTTCGCTTGCTACACTTGCTATGCTTGCTACGCTTGCTACACTTGCTACGCTTGCTACACTTGCTACACTTGCTACCTTGCTACACTTGATACGCTTGCTACACTTGCTACGCTTGCTACACTTGCTACGCTTGCTTCGCTTGCTACGCTTGCTAAACTTGCTACCTTCCTACACTTGATACGCTTGCTACACTTGCTACGCTGGCTACAATTCGTACGCTTGCTACGCTTGCTACACTTGCTTCGCTTGCTACACTTGCTAGCCTTGCTACACTACCTACACTTGCTACGCTTGTTACACTTACTACACTTGCTACGCTTGCTACATTTGCTACGCTTGCTACACTTGCTACGCTTGCTACACTTGCTACGCATGCTACACTTGCTACACTTGCTACGCTTGCTACACTTGCTACACTTCCTACGCTTGTTACACTTGGTACACTTGCTACGCTTGCTACGCTTGTTACACTTGCTACACTTGCTACGCTTGTTGCACTTGCTACACTTGTTACACTTGCTGCACTTGCTACACTTGCTACGCTTGCTACGCTTGCTACACTTGCTACGCTTGCTACGCTTGCTACGCTTGTTGCACTTGCTACACTTGCTACACTTGCTACGCTGTCTACACTTGTTACACTTGCTACACTTGCTACGCTTGCTACACTTTCTACACTTGCTACACTTGTTACACTTGCTACACTTGCTACACTTGCTACACTTGCTACACTTGCTACGCTTGCTACGCTTGTTGCACTTGCTACACTTGCTACACTTGCTACGCTTGCTACGCTTGTTGCACTTGCTACACTTGCTACGCTTGCTACGCTTGCTACACTGGCTACGCTTGCTACGCTTCCTACGCTTCCTACGCTTGTTACGCTTGCTACGCTTGCTACGCTTGTTACACTTCCTACACTTGCTACGCTTGCTACGCTTGTTGCACTTGCTACACTTGCTACACTTGCTACGCTTGCTACACTTGCTACGCTTGCTACACTTGCTACGCTTGCTACGCTTGCTACACTTGCTACGCTTGCTACACTTGTTGCACTTGCTACACTTGCTACACTTGCTAGACTTGCTACGATTGCTACACTTGCTACGCTTGCTACGCTTGCTACGCTTGCTACGCTTGTTGCACTTGCTACACTTGCTACCCTTGCTACGCTTGCTACGCTTGCTACGCTTGTTAGACTTGCTACACTTGCTACGCTTGTTACGCTTGCTACACTTGCTACACTTGCTACGCTTTTTACACTTGCTACGCTTGCTACACTTGCTACACTTGTTACACTTGCTACACTTGCTACACTTGCTACGCTTGCTACGCTTGCTACACTTGCTACGCTTGCTACACTTGCTACGCTTGCTACGCTTGCTACACTTGCTACGCTTGCTAGCCTTGCTTCGCTTGCTACGCTTGCTACACTTGCTCTGCTCTCTACGCTTGCTACACTTGCTAGACTTGCTACACTTGCTACACTTGCTACGCTTGCTACACTTGCTACACTTGCTACGCTTGCTACGCTTGGTATACTTGCTACGCTTGCTACACTTGCTAGGCTTGCTAGGCTTGCTACACTTGCTACACTTGCTACACTTGCTGCACTTGCTACACTTGCTACGATTGTTACGCTTGCTACGTTTGTTACACTTGGTACACTTGTTACGCTTGCTACGCTCGCTACGCTTGCTACGCTTGTTACACTTGCTACGCTTGCTACGCTTGCTACACTTGCTACAGTTGCTACGCTTGCTAGCCTTGCTACGTTTTCTAGCCTTGCTACGCTTGCTACAATTGCTATGCTTGCTACGCTTGCCACAGTTGCTACACTTGCTAGACTTGCTACACTTGCTACACTTGCTACACTTGCTACGCTTGCTACGCTTGCTACACTTGCGACGCTTGCTACACTTGCTAGACTTGGTACGCTTGCTACACTTGCTACGCTTGCTACGCTTGTTACACTTGCTACGTTTGCTAGCCTTGCTACGCTTGTTACACTTGCTACGCTTGCTAGCCTTGCTACACCTTGTAGCCTTACTACGGTTGCAGCACTGCAGTTGCTATACTTTTTGTATTTTTAGTCTTTTAGTGCACTTTTAATTTAGTTCATGTTACGGTTATTATATTTATTTTTTGTCATTTCCAACACACTTATTACAAATTCTTCTACTAGATGTATTGTGGCAAAAGGTACACTCACTCAGTATTTAACAGTTATTGGTCGCTTAGATATTGCTCCTTGAATGCCACGCTCATGATTATTTGTCAATATAGTGATTACTGAGATTTTTTTGTTACATGCCCATATTTAAAAAAAATATAGGAAATTCTATCAGCAAATCACGGAGCAGCTTCACTGAGATACTGTTTGACTCAGTTTTTCTGAGCATACAACATAAACTTCGATCACGTTCATCATCATTTCAACATATGATCAAAGTTAATTTTCTTATTGGTTTCCAACCAAAACTATTACTATAGCAACGGTAGCTCATAACCTCTCAAATAAATAATGAATGAATTTTAAAGGGGTGATTTTGTTTATTCCTGCATTTTTCACTAATATCTCTGGCAAAGTAAAATTTGAGAATTTGTATTTTCTGTTAAAGGGTCATTCCTTGTAGCAAAACAATCTATATGTATATTGAGCTACATGGGTGTCTCCAATTTTGAGATATCTATGTTTAAAAACAGTGAAAATAAAGCGAAAATGAATGAAAACGTTTCTACTTCGCCTCTTTCCATGACACCCCGCGCGTCTCAATCCATCCTCGTATCCAATCTTCTCACCCCACAAAACACGGAAATAGCGACTGGGTACGAGTCTGTAGTCGAATGGCAAGAGCCACTCATGATACTCCTTTGCCTTTTCCAGGTCACCTTGGTCATGGAGTACAGTAGCCTAGTTGTTATAAGAACTGGCGACACCAAGATGTTTATCTCCCTGCTTTTGTAGTCGAATGGCTAGGGCACGCTCATGATACTCCTTCGCCTTCTCAAGGTTACCTTGGTCACGGAGTACAGTAGCCAAGTTGTTATAAGAACTGGCGACATCGACATGTTGATCTCCCAGCTTTTGTAGTCGAATGGCTAGGGCACGCTCATGATACTCCTTCGCCTTCTCCAGGTCACCTTGGTCATGGAGTACATTAGCCAAGTTGTTATAGGACCTGGCGACATCGACATGTTGATCTCCCAGCTTTTGTAGTCGAATGGCTAGGGCACGCTCATGATACTCCTTCGCCTTCTCCAGGTCACCTTGGTCATGGAGTACATTAGCCAAGTTGTTATAGGACCTGGCGACATCGACATGTTGATCTCCCAGCTTTTGTAGTCGAATGGCTAGGGCACGCTCATGATACTCCTTCGCCTTCTCCAGGTCACCTTGGTCATGGAGTACATTAGCCAAGTTGTTATAGGACCTGGCGACATCGACATGTTGATCTCCCAGCTTTTGTAGTCGAATGGCTAGGGCACGCTCATGATACTCCTTCGCCTCCTTCAGGTCACCTTGGTGATGAAGTACAGTAGCCAAGTTGTTATAAGAACTGGCGACATGGACATGTTGAGTTCCCAACTTTTGTAGTCGAATAGCAAGGGCACGCTCATTATACTCCTTCGCCTTCTCCAGGTCACCTTGGCCATGGAGTACATTAGCCAAGTTGTTATAAGAACAGGCGACATCGACATGTTGATCTCCCTGCTTTTGTAGTCGAATGGCTAGGGCACCCTCATGATACTCCTTCGCCCTCTCCTGGCCACCTTGGTCATAGAGTACATTAGCCAAGTTGTTATAGCACCTGGCGACATCGACATGTTGATCTCCCTGCTTTTGTAGTCGAATGGCTAGGGCACGCTCATGATACTCCTTCGCCTTCTCCAGGTCACCTTGGCCATGGAGTACATTAGCCAAGTTGTTATAAGAACTGGCGACATCGACATGTTGATCTCCCAGCTTTTGCAGTCGAATGGCTAGTGCACGCTCATAATACTCCTTCGCCTTCTCCAGGTCACCTTGGTGATGGAGTACACTAGCCAAGTTGTTATAAGAACTGGCGACATCGACATGTTGATCTCCCAGCTTTTGTAGTCGAATGGCTAGGACACGCTCATGATACTCCTTCGCCTTCTCCAGGTCACCTTGCTTACTGAGTACATTAGCCAAGTTGTTATAAGAACTGGCGACATCGACATGTTGATCTCCCAGCTTTTGAAGTTGAATGGCTAGGGCACGCTCATGATACTCCTTCGCCTTCTCCAGGTCACCTTGCTTACTGAGTACATTAGCCAAGTTGTTATAAGAACTGGCGACATCGACATGTTGATCTCCCAGCTTTTGAAGTTGAATGGCTAGGGCACGCTCATGATACTCCTTCGCCTTCTCCAGGTCACCTTGGTCATCGAATACATTAGCCAAGTTGTTATAAGAACTGGCGACACCGACATGTTGATCTCCCAGCTTTTGTAGTTGAATGGCTAGGGCACGCTCAAGATACTCCTTCGCTTTCTCCGGGTCACCTTGGGCCTGGAGTACAGTAGCCAAGCCGTGATAAAAACGGGCGACATCGATATGTTGAGCTCCCAGCTTTTGTAGTGAAATGTTTAAACCTACATACAGGAATCCTCTTGCTGTGTTAAACTCGCAATGGGTAACGCATATGTTGCTAAATCGTATGAAATAATCTGAATAGTGTTTAATATCCAACGCAAAGTTTTCGACGAGTTGGACTATGTCGTCTCTGTTATAAGTAGTTTGAATTTCTGTTCTTAAGTACTTTAAATGAGGAACAAGATGCCTGCTGTTACTAACACAATCTAACTCATCTAACAGGTGATCATCTATGAACTGATAAAATGATGTAATGGCTCCGTGATTCATTTTGAGGTTTTCACCCTCCGAATAGCTTTTAGTTTCATCTTTGATTACGCTGCGCACAACCTGATGTAAACAAATGTAGACATCACTCTCATCCTCTTCAAATAACAGCAGTTGGCCTCTTTGAATCCGCATTCGAATGATATCGTCATCCTTGAACTCCTCCTCTTCATTCCGAATGTAGTTTATCACAATTTGAAGGTTTAATGGTTGTTGTGAACAGAGTGAAAGAAAACTGAATGTGTGATTTAAAACTTTGTCTGATGACATCACATTTTTCACGGCTAATGTAATTGCTGCGGTCATAGATTTTGGATAGCTTGGGTTTGTGTCAGAAAGAAGGGTCTCAGTGTCAGCACGCTGGCCTTTGTTTAGTTTTTCCAGGTAATCTTTCCAGCCATAGTTTGAAGATGCTTTGTTCTCACGAACGTGTTTGACAAATGTAGCGGCACTTGCTAAGGCAAGAGGTTGATAGTCTAATGTCTGTGCGACCTCCGTTTCCACCTCAGTAACAGTGATACCAGAAAGCGTGGCTAATAAGGAAGTGGCATCAGCAAGCTTTATACCCTTGCTCACTGAGATGTGACCAATGAAGGAGTTTGCCAAAGGGATGGAAGCAGTGTCCTGTGTTGTGATTAACATTTGTCCTCCTAACCACTGTTCGTTCCCAGGTTCTGGCAAATGAACACTTGCTTGAGGTATGCTGGTAACATTGTCAACTACCAGTAGCCACGACGTGTAGAGCTTAACTTTTGTGCTAACTAACGTCTTGAGATTGGCGATCTTCTCTTCTATCTCTGAATCCTTAGAACTGAGTGTGTTTGTAATTGCATATTCTGAACAGTTCAACAGTCGAGCGCAAGAGACATAGGATTTTAGTAGTGAGTCAAGACTTTCAGCATTAAGAGTCATTACGAATGCGGTGTCTGTGACTTCTTGGAAAAATCTCTTCGCGACGAGCCCGGCCAACTGAGATTTGCCACTTCCAGGGTTCCCTGAGATGTACAGGTAACTTAAGCGGTTTTTGTTGCCTTCTTTAAGTTCTCTTAGCTGTTGGGTTATTTTAGTTACCTCATCATCTCGACTTGCAACGTCGTGTGAAGGCTTGGGAGGGAGGATGCAAAATGAGGAAACTTCATTCCGAAGCTGATCTTCAAGGACCTGTCTTTCATCTTCTTTTTCTTGAAGTTCCGCCTCTTTTTCTTGAATTTCCCCTTCTTTCTCTTGAAGTTCCGCATCTTTCTCTTGAAGTTCCTGATGGAGGTCGTCAACGTTTTGCAATATCGTCGCCAACTCCTCCGTTGGAAATCTTGTCTGGTTTCTGATTTCTTGAATTCGCAAGGTGGTGAGCCCGAGTGCTTGAAATGCTACGTCAACTCTAGCTATGGCATTATGAAACTCTGGGTCCGAGAGATGGCCTCGTGGAATGTGAGCAAATTCTTCATTTCGAAATTCCCTGAGATCCTCTACATTTGATTTGACGACCGCGTTAAGGCTCTTGCCGATGCAATCCGAGTACAAGATGGCGTAAAAGAGCATGGTGCAATCCCACTCAGCTCGATTTCCTTTTATCATGGTCGCTAAAAGTTTCGCATTTCTTCTTTGGTTCCACGGAGATTCCCCATTATAGAAATCCAATCCATTCCTCGGCTCGTCCTTCCATTCACCCAATGAAGCTTTGTAGCGGTTGTCCCATTCCTGTTTAAAGATTGTTCGGAGACCCTCGGCTAGTACATCAGTGGTGACACAGCAAATCCTGAAGTAGTTGAGTTGTTCATCGCTGAATTTTGTTGCTTTAGCCATATACAGCTTGTGTGACTTAACGCGCTATAAAAATAATATTCTGTTGTTAGCAAGACGGAGGTGGACTCTCGGTGGCTTGTTACAAGTTCTAACACCTGGCAACGTGTACGTTTTAACTTTACGTTTTTAAAGCCGAATTTGTGTGTGTGTGTGGAAAGTGTACATCTTTAAGGATGATCATACAGTATCTGAACCGGTCTACGTATGATCTACGCATGCTCAATTCAAGGTTTTGGCGTTTCCTGCATTTTAGACCCCAGAGAGCTCTTCCCTTTTGGCTTGACTGTTGGGATCTTATGAAGCAAAAGGGAAAACAAAATTGTTGTTGCGGCTGTAAAATCAACGGTGTTTCTCGATTTAAAGAGGTTTACATTTCACACCTGGGAAATCAATCTACTGGATGAGCTTAATTGGCTTCACAATGAAATGGACACTTCATGCAAAATCAGTTGCCGGCGAAAGCTCCAAATTTCTGGCCCTGTAAACACCTCAGTTTCGCCATTAAATTTCCGCACCATTGCTTTCTCTTCTCTAGGTTTTCGTTTTCTAGACACCCAACATTTCTTACATACTTAGAACAGTACATCTTAATTTGACACGATGTTTTCCCTTCACACTCAGACCAAAGGTAATTTACCGCAAACAGCAACAGATGATGTGCTACACTTTTAAAATAGCTTTCATTTAAATCAGTGTTACTAAATGATCAACTCATACCAAATAGGATTTCATCCATAAAGTCCGAAGTTTAATTGAAACAAATTTTATGATTTGTTCTTAATAATAAGCTTTATTCATCCATCTTAAAAAATAAATATACAATGGATTTACATAATTGGATCTAAAGTTGAAAAAAAATACACAATCATGAACAAAGGAACCTTGCGGCCCGCGCCATAAAAGAGTTCGTATGTCTTTTCGTTCTTGACCTCCTGGTCCCTGTGTCGATCTCAGATTACAACTGTAGCTAGTATTTGGCTTTGTAGTGAAAATTTGATTTGGGTGTTTTTTACAATTTACAATTCTGTCCAATTCACGCTGTCTTGACTCTATATGTACCATCGCCAAGTGTTATACAGAAGCGGACGAATGAAGTCAAAGGAAATAATATGTTTTCGTTTATCATTCCTTCAACAAACATATGCAAATTTCCAACTTAGACGTATAAATCGGACAACGTAGGAATCTAACCAGTTTGCATGGAATGGAAGCCTTATTAAAAGCGAAACAAAAGTAAAAAATAAAGAATGCTTACCCTTTGCTAAGTTTCCACTCAATTGCAGGGTAAACTAAAACAGCAAGTAGCAGTTATCAGTGTTGCCAGTAAAGAACCCTTCAGCATTGAAAATGATCGATGAGGAAATTTGAAAGACTTTCACTTTCGAGTTTAGGACAAGACGTACTTATCTATTTTTAGGCATCACGTGTTCAGATCACGCGATGTTTACCTCAACATGCGTCTCTGCGACTGCATATTTGCATGCAATATTACGTGCTAACTAAAAATCCGCGTGCGAGTTTGAAAGCCAGATCTTATTAATTAAGAGTTCCATGAACTATGAAAATCACATAATTTAGAGACAGCCTATAACTTTAATATTGGGTAGAGTCGCGATTACTAATATGTTCGCGTGATCATAGAGCGTGATGTTTTTCTTGTCTGTACACATGCGGCGATGTCTCTCAGACAAGGGGGACTCGGGTTTCATAATTTCAACTTGATGTTTATTGCTACAACCATGTCACGCTACACATTTCTCAGTTGAATGCCCGCAGTCAACAACTTTATGCAACATAGTGTAGTTACTGGTTGGAGAAAACACGCATTTCCAAGTTGAGTACTTACAGTTATCACGTGAAACGAAAAAAAGGTACATGAATGAATGAAGGAAAAGCTAACGAATGACTAACCGGCTGACTGACTGACTGACGGACGAACGGACGGACGGACTGACTGACTGACTGACTGACTGACTGACTGACTGAATGAATGAATGAATGAATGAATGAATGAATGAATGAATGAAAAGCGAACAAACGAATGAATGACAGACTGATTGACGGACGGACGGAGGGGAGGACTGACTTGCTGTCGGACGGACAGACGGATGGACTGAATGAATTAATGAATGGATGTAATCATGTGGCCACTCACAGCCGATAGAGAACGGCGAAAATCTAGCCAAACAGCAGTAATAAGTCTTTGTCCTTCATAATTACAAGACACCTAAAAACAAAATGTGTTTTCACTATTTAGAATGGGAACCGGAAGAACGTTCCCCGTACCTGTATATTCTCTGTTCAATGGGAAAAGGATAATAACAGGGTCCAACAGTACCAGATAGCTGAAAATCGAGCTTAACAAAATGCAAAACATTAAAATGAGGTTTTATGGCAATACAGTATTTATTTATGAGTTGAGTACGTGCATCACTTTTGGCAAAATTATAACTTATGATAAACAAACAAAACTTTAAGTTAAACTTTTTAATTTTTACAAATAATGGAGATAAAATATTAAAAAAGAAAAGCATGCAGACTTTCTGTATAATTTAACAAATTAAAATTAACATCCAGTTTAAAACTCGACCCCATAAGCTCACTGCTTTAACCATGAATGTGTTGAACTTAAGGTTTTCCTATCAATTTTACTAGACTTAAGTAAAATATGTGCCACAAAAACGGACTGGAACTTGCTTTTTCCAAAATATCAACCAAATCTCTACTTAACAGGTACATTTAATGTACTTGGATTAATAAATAACAATTGACTGTCAGAGTCCTCCATGAATGAGATAAAATGTTAAATAACTATGATGACAGGGCAACCTTCATTCTTGTATGAGATGATAAAAATGTGCTGGTGAAGGTTTCTCTGTAAGAGAAATGGTTGATTTTAAAAGGAATATGAAACAAGCAGTTGTACCATGCTTACAATGTACCAGAATGAGTTTGTGCCAGTAAGTTATTTACCTGGAGTGGGTGAACTTGCATCAACATTACTTCTAATTTATTGTACCTTAACCGACGTGAAAGCTATTAAAACAAGAAAAGTGTGTTAAAGATAAGAGCTCAAAGATGATAAAGTTTTATTGAATGTCAGTTTACTAAATCATTTTACAATTTACCAATACCAAAAAGCTTCAGGAACCATGAGGTGAATTGGTTTCCTGGATGTCACACATTCAAACAGAAAACAAAGACACGATGTCAACAAGTCTCCAAATTCTTCAATTAAAAAAAAACTTTTATAGTAAATCATAATTAAAAAATGCTTTGAGCTCTCAAAGTAGAAACGTTATAGTTCAGAGACTTTTCTTATTTTTGGCGTTAAACTGCTAATTAACATTCTACCCACGTGCGATTTTAGAACAGCTTCACGGTAATGAATAGATATCGAATAGGATACCCTTGATTAAAGGAACTGGGAAGAACTTAAACTTGTACTGCAGATATCATGTAAACATTCCTGTAGTGTTATGTCTAATTTTTTAATTGTCTATGCGATATCTGGATAAAATCTTTAAATAAAAACATTCAAATGGAAGGTACTGAGAAGATAATTTTTTTCCCTGTTTCAAACTTGTAAATGGGTTAATAGCCAGGGCCCAGTTGTTCAAAGCCCGATTAAGCTAATCCTGGATTAACGTGAAAGTTGATTTGAGGTTAATAGCTAATCAACAAAGATTCTTCCAAAATAGTTATGGCCCTCGGTCTTGACTTAGACTATCCTTTACCTTTAGCTTGAAATTAGGCTTTGAAATCACTTTTAAAGAGCGATATTAAACCTTGATTAACTTTTAATCGTAGATAGTGTTAATCGGCTTTCAAACAACTCGCCCCTGGTCTTGTACATGGTTGATATTGTGTTGCATAAAAATTTTGATATTAACCTTAAGTATATATGGAAAATGCTATGCACAAGTTTATTATCAACATATCATTAATTTTATAAAGTCAAACATAACTGGTAATAAAAGTTATAGTTTTCCTATACAACACAACTTGTCTGATTATAATGACCAAAACCAAATCACTTAATTCAGTCTGAAACAGTTAGACTGAAAACCCAAAACTGAAATTTCAATTGTTGTTTTTTTTTCATGCAAATGGTAAATATCCTTGGAGTTTAGTCAAGAGTAGGTACTGTCTCAGAATCTTGAATCTCAAAAGTTTGGATCCTGGTTGCATAGAGCTTGATTTACTCAAGAGCTAGCTTTTAGTGAGGTTCTTTGCCAAAAGTTTCAAAGAATGACCATTTCCAGTCTTGTGCTTGATAGAAACTTATTTCTTGGCTCAGATTTTTTGTGACAAGGTTTGGCATCCCAGCAATCCTTGGCTTTCTAAAATACACCCAGCCTTCCAGCTAACTTTCAAAGTCAGGGAGTCAGTAAAGAATTTGAAAAGTAAAGTAAAGAATTTTGTTGGGTCAAGACGCCAGTAGAGAGCATAAGGCTGGAAAGGCCAAAAACAACATAGTGGAGAACTGTGGAATTAAACAACGGATCAAGGGAGATGACAGGAGATGCAAATATGGTTGTGGCATAATTTATGCCTCTAATGACTTTGGACTTTAATAAACATCTAGATTAGAAAATGTAAGCATGCAGTATACTATTTCACATAGTTTTTACTATTTATCACTCAAATCCTTGCCAGTCACTATGGTCTTCCTCTTCATCTTTCTCGGCATGTATGCACCGTATACCTTCCTTTAGCATAGGAGTTCCTTTACGCAGTCCAAGAACTCGTGCATGAAGGACAATCACAAATTCCTCATCAGCTTCATTTTTTAACACAAATTTGTCCCTAAGAAGTCCTTCTTTGTGTGCATCAAGCTCTACTGTGACTTCGTGTCCTTTACCATCCCCTGAGAATAATCAGACAAATAAGTATTGAAATATTTAATTCTGCCTTTTATCATTTTGGTTAGCTACTCTTGAGTTGACTTGCCTAGATTTATGGAACACCTACTTTCATTGTTGTACAACATTTATTTTGTTGTACATCAGTGTTTTATGAAAAACTGGATCACTGTGTCATGCAATTCCAGAGATTGATTGGCTTAGTGGCCATGGTATATATAAACAATAGCCTCCATTTGGCGCGAAAATATGCTCAGATATTTGTCTGCGGACAATTTATCAGTGTTCCGAGAAGCGAACAGTTTTCCGAGAGCAAAGCTCGCAGAAAACTGTGAGCTTTGAGGAGCAGATAATGTCCAAGGACAAATATCAGAGCATATTTTTAAAGCCAAATGGAGGCTATTGTGGTTACTGTCCTTCAAATATTTTTTTTTTTACAGTCAAAAACGTTTAGAGCGTATGTTGTTTTCTCATACTGCTTTATCGACCAGCAGGTTTATCTCTCCTTCTGTCACAAAAGCAAACCGTTCCCCCATCTTGACATTAATTTTAGTTGTAAACTTGACGCACCTTGAAGTTTTTTAAATTGGGGAATATCAATTGGGGAATATCATCGGATATTCCCCAGTTTTAGCTGGGGTATATTCGGTCACGTGAGGCGTTTAGACTAATCGCGCGCGAGCGAAAATATTTGATGGATTATAAGAACCGTTATACCATGCCCAAGAAATAGCAGCCATGAAGTTGTCTTCTGACTGTTCTAAATGCAAAGCGAAATCACCAAGATCTAGCAAAATTTCTTGATTGTTTTTAATCAAAGAATTATTCCACTTGATATGGATATGAGGGGCATAGAATTGTCCTTGAAAAATGATGGGTCTCGCAAAATTTTCAGTGAGTCTCGAAATCTTGGCATCTCAAATTAAACTAGAGTCTTGGAATCTCAAGCTCATAAAAAATAAAGCAGGAATCGGAATCTCGTATTCCGGAGTCTTGCAAGCCAAGTTGTTTAGTCTGAATGAACTGTCATAGAACAACCAAAAAAAAGAATAATACAGAGAAAACGACTCAACATCAGAACATCACAATCATGCAGGCTGTGAAAAATGTAGGCTTAGATAAATTCTGCTTGTAAATTGCCATATTGCGCTTAAAATAAAAGGGGCAAGGCTGATTTAGTGGTGTCTCATACTTCCTTTTTATTCACAGCATCTTGGGCTCGGTTTTGAAAAAAATTGTTAAGTCTTGGTCTCAGATTTAAAATGAGGGGCTTGGTGTCTTGGCGAGTCTCAGATTGAACCATTCTATACCCAGGCTGATATGGTATGATTTGGTATATGATCTACCTTCCCCCAATTCCCTCTCTCATTACTACGTTTCTAGTGCTTCCTCTTTTTTTTTTTTTTTGAAATCCCTTTTGTTATTGGATATCATATTATTACTAAATGTTATTTTACCTATCTTGCCACTGTCGTGCTATTAATCTTTACATTGTAAATTAACATTAGTTGAGGAAGCCTATGCAGCATAATGGTTTCTGGATCTTGTGTCTTATAGGGGGCCTCGATCGATAGTAACGGTCGATATGTCGGTCGACTCACGATCGACTGACGGTCGAGATCTCGGTCGATGCATCCACCGAGTATTGGTTGATTGTCGGTCGAGTAGCGGGCGAGTGTCGGTCGAGCATCGGCGACGGATCGACCGATCATTGGATCACCTTCGGTCGAGAGATCGACTGACAGTCGGTCGCGGTAGCATCGGCAGTGTGTCGGCAATATATCGGTGAGCCGTCGGTGAAGTATCGGCAAAGTATCGGTCGATACATCGGCATATTTGTGCAGTTGATTTTCAGTATCCGCAATGATGGTGAAATTCTCTTGAATTTCGTTTGCTGACACGGCAAAGCTGCTTATGTTTTGAAAACAGAGCTTTTCTGGTCTTTGTAAACTGTCTGTCTCGATACAGAATACCGTATGTATCTAAGCTCTGGCTGCTTGTTCCCATGGAAAATCATGTCACTGTTCTTGTTTAAGTATAATGTATTTCACCCCAGTGCTAATTTTTGCGGATCGAGGTAAATTCGCAAAATCCGAACACGCAAAATTTTCATGCTACACGGTAATATGGTAAAATGATGCAATAGTGGAAGAATAAAATGAGATAACGACAGACTATCGACCGACTATCGGTAGTTACTCTATTGGCCATCAACTGATATGACGACCGATAGATCAGTGGGGTAGGTACACGAATGTCGATCGAGATAAGGACGAAGTGTCAATAAAACATATCGATAGAATATTGACCGATATATCGGCCGGTAAGCGGTGAAATATCGATGAAGTATCGATGATGTGTTGGTGAAGTGTCGGTGTATTGCTATCTATATCGGCCGACAGCCACCTCGGTCGATACGACGACCGCCATACCGGCACAACATCGACCGAGTCATCCCCAATTATCGACCGAGTGTCGACTGAGTAGCGACTGTGGCTCGACCGAGATCTCGACCGTCAGTCGATAGTGAGTCGACTGACATATCGACCGTTACTATCGATCGAGGACCCCTATAAGACACAAGATCCTGGTTTCTTTGGGCTTCCTCGCCATTTTCCTTAAATCCTTTGTGAGTTTGTATATTATATAAGGTGCCAATGAAAAAATTATAGCCAACTTGGCACTACATGCCTTGTTGGCTATCTATCATCTCATATCCAATGCACGCTCATGGAATAAACATTGTACCAACAACACAATACTAAGTGTTAAATAGAAAGATGGTTAATGTACTGTAAGCTTAGTCATAATTATGAGTTAATTAATAAACTTAACTCACCTAGATTTTTGACAGATCCTACAGCTATGAATGGAGTATTGATTATAGGTGTCAATGAGCTGGACGTTGGTGACACTGGAATGTTTAACTGTACTTCATACTTGTGTTTATGCTGTAGAAATCCTAGGTGAACATTCACTATAGATTCCCCTTTCATTTGTATCTGAATTTCTGTGTTTGCAGTCAAATCCTCCGGGAAGTGTACATGATGTCCTGCCAATAAATTATAACAAGCTAGAAATCACTGAATTTTCAATCTTTCTTTCCCAAGGAAGTCCAAGGATGATAGAACTCAAATAGAAAGATGTCAAATGCCAAACACAGACCAGCACCATTGGGGGGGGGGGATTCTGCCTAAAGGCATTGCTCTTTTACACTTATAGTTCATGAAAGGATAGTAAAAAAGGGTAAAAAAAACTGGACTTAACATCCACATACAGTCATATATAGAATGGGTAGCAAACACTACATTGCTGGCACAAATTGGCAATGCAAAGATAAAAGTGTGAATAGGGTTTAGGGGATATTTTATGGGACTTGATGTTTCTTTGAGAAAGGAGGAAAATTTTTGGTTTTCTGTATTTGACAGGTGTACCATTTTGGTAAAAGTCTGTATGTGAATGGGTAAGTTGGGGTTATCTCTGGGTGGAGCCTCCCCATAGCAAACTTAATGAGTAATGACCCCCCCTCCCTCTACATAAACACACATGTGTGTGCAGATGCACCAGGAAAGTAAATTATTGAAACCTGGCCTCATGACAAACATGGCTTCTTTCTTTTGGCCTCAACAAAAACCTTTGCATTCATTTTCTTGTCTAAGAACCATTAATGTTTTAAATCAGACCACCCCTTCAACCTGACCGTACAGTTCATTGGAAGCCATTGGATACTATAGACTGAAATATGTGGGGTTTTTTTCTGTCTCGACATGCCATATGCATATGGTGAAAAAGAATTTGGTGTGCACAATATTGACAGAAAACTAGGTTAAACATACAGTGTATACAGATTTTCTGAGTGGCAGAGACAGGCTGGAATTCATTGGGTAGACTAGGTGTGTCCCGCGACTCCAAAGAACAGCAGTCATTAATATTATTAATTATGTTCGGATTATTAAACAAAGCGCCAACAGAGAGCAGACCACCCAAAAATTGAGAGAGAAACATCTTCAAAGGGATTGGTATGCACAAATGCATATTATAGTTTCTTTTTGTCCTGCATCAATTTTAAACCATAAGTTTTTAAGCTTCAAGATTGGTGATGAGGTTGCTTTTAAATATACAAGCTGATAAATAATAGCGTGTTATACAGCGGGTTCCGGCATAGCACGATTGACAAATTGTCTGACCCTCTTTGAAGCATATGTGACAAATACCTTGATCACTATTGCACTCAAAAACCTTACCACAAAACGACTCAGTTTTTATATTGAAAAACTAAACCCAATATTATTAAGTTATTGTTATATTATAATTGGCAAGGCGGTTCTGATAACTAAATTTCGTTTCAATTCAACTTGTTGCTCGATCCATCAGGGAGTTTAAGACTCCCGACAGAGCTTCCGCCTTTTGTAAATCGGTTCACGAACGAGTTTTAAAAAGGCCGCAAAGCTAAGAAAAAATACTACTTTGGGAACGAGGTGATATTTTGAATACGCAAAGACAAAAAATAAATTTTAATTCTACTTGGTGACGATATTATTATAAGCTTAAACTTTGTCAAGCGCAAAAAAGTCTTAAGTCCACTTAGGATATTAATATCTTTTCCAGATACTTACCGTCTTCACTATCTTCCTCTTCATGTATTACGCCACGATGATGGGTCTCTGCCATTTTCACGGTAAAACTGAAAAAACACCTTTATAATTTCTCTCGAATATATACGTACGAAATGTGAGAGAAATGAGTTTACAACAAATATTTCACTAGGGTAGCGTTAGGAATTTAGTCTCATTCACAAAAGTGCTCTCTTACCTCAAGTATTCGTTGTTTGGTTTCACTAATGAAACGCAAGTGATATTTTCTTCGCTAATTATAATTTTCTTTAAAAGGATAGTTCAAATTGTGATAAAATCAACTTTAATTGCCGTTCCGTACCCCACCCCTAGCTGTATCTATTTTTTTGTCTTCGAGATGCCTGGTCGCTAAGTCTGTGGTGAGTGTAATGAGAAGCTTGCTTGAAATCTGGTGGGTTTGAGGTGTTATTGTGAAACTGCCTTTTTAAACTTTCGGCACCATCGTTTTGTCCCTTAAAACTGACAGTTTCGTTGATTTCCGGACTACTTATGGTGCTGGTAGAACCCTTGTAAAATGCAGCACGATGAGGTAAGTTGTCGAGAGTTTATCAACGAGCTTGAAAAATTAGAAACACACGTGCTTTGAAGCCGCATCAATTTTGAAGCTATTACGTGAATGCTTTCTTATTTTTACACGCTATAATACTTGTACTTTAACAGCTAACACTATTTTCATCTCCACAGGTGATATGGCAAGTAATAAATCAAGGTTTCTGTTCTTTCAAAGTAAAGTAAGTATTTTTGTTTCCAGTTAGAAGTTTAGGTTGGAAATGTATCCACAGGTCACCCAAACAGCGCATAAAATGAGAGGTTATATGGAATATGGTAGGGTTCCCTGTGGCATCATGTGCTTTGTATTAATTTATGGTTTTCTTGCAGAACTGCTACTCAGACATTTTGTCGTAATGAATATAATGTAACTGGCCTGTGCAATAGACAGTCTTGTCCTCTGGCAAACAGCAGATATGCCACAGTTAAGGAGAAAGATGGTGAGGACTGTTCAAGTTGTTTTTTTATATAACCAGGTTGTATTTAACAAAGTGCAAATGTCTTGTTTAGGAATGCTGGTCCAGTATTGAAAACAGAATGCACAGAGTTATAGAAATCGTTGTGAGTAGACGTTTGAAACTGTCGTGAAAATAGAATTATTTGAGTTATTGCAGTGGTACCATTTAGAGTATTGAGCTGATCTTGAAAAATACAGTGGAAGCTTTCGTAAGCTGACACCCTCGGAACACGAAAAAGGTGTCTGTAACAACAGATGACCCTTACAGGGGCTTGCCCAACTAACAATAAACATTGGGAATGCAAAAAAATACCACCCTTTTCAATGACTTTTTTTGTTTTATGCCTTATGCAATGCTGTGATTATGGTAACACCTGTAACTGTAATTAATACGCTGTAAAATAATTGTGACAAACAGCGATGCGAGGTTGATTAATTAAAATAACATTCAGAGGCTAATGGGATTTCCTTTAGGTGTCCGCTTACAGGAGCTTAAAAGCAAAGGAATAGTCCAAATCGTAACCCCTGAAAGTGTCTGTGGCCGCTAACAGGAATGTTCACGTATGGGAATGTGTAAAAGGGACTCACACTATATAGAGAAAACTCTGTCTAAATGCAGGGGCAAAATGGCATGGATATTTTGTGCATGCATTTAGACAGTGTTTTCTTTACATAGTGCGAGTCCCTTTAAAGTAACAAAAGCCGTTTAAAGAGAGTTTTACAACAAAATTGTAAAACACAGTTAATGGCACGCGACGCCTTTTGCCCTGTGGGGCATTGCTGGTATTTTACTTAAAACTCGGTACTTGGTACTGTAAGGTACCATTGTATTTATTGTCTAGGCATTTATCTATAATTCTATCTTAGTATGTTGCAATTCTGTCTGGATACTAGTTATTTCGGCCTTTCTAACTGGTTAAATCTTCTGTATACCCCATTCATGTCTCTATTATTATGATGTAAGGTCTAGCATGTAAATGGTACAAGCCTGGCAATTGGCTCAGGCATGGAACACTGTCTAGGTATAAAACGCTGTGTAAAAGGTTTTAACTCACATTTCTTAGGCAATTGTTTGCTCGCTGTTAAGCTGTGTAAAATTTTTTCCCTCCCTCCCTCCCTTTGGAGGCCATGTTATCAATAAACTGGGGTCACCAATCGTTGGTTGCGTTTCGGTTAAGTCTGCATAGCGACTTCCCCAAGCTATTAGTTCTCTAGTATTTTTTGCCGTGTTTTAATTTTATTGACCTGCCAATATTCCAGTCCGACCCAGCAGCGCTGGTGAGATAGGTGAGGCACGATAGGTCTTTTCAGTTACTCTAGTTTTGGGACCTGCCAATACTCTTCTCGGAGTGGCGCTGCTGGCCTAGCTGTGCTGCTGTTGCAGCGCGTTGTTGTGTTTTGTTGTTGTTGGCCTAGGTGCAGCTGGAAGTGCCAGGGAAGTGAGGCCTTAAAATGGTCACGCAATTTAATAGAAGTCGCCTGTCACGCAATCGCTGAGCGGTGTTCCCCCTTATTTACGCCAATATGTTTGTTGTCTTTACTTTAGTTAATTCTATGTTTGAGTAGAGTTACACGTAGCATGAATCTTAACCGGAACAGTGACATTAATGGGTTTTTGTGAAAGGGGTCATAAATAGAGCTGTCTGCTTACGAAGTGTCTGTTTAGAGAACTTCCATTACACCAATGTATTACAACTTAACCACATTTATATAATTTTTTAGGTGTTTGCTATTTATACATGAAGACGATAGAGAGAGCTCACTCTCCGGCCAAGATGTGGGAAAAAATAAAACTATCCAAAAACTATGAGAAGGCATTAGAGCAAATAGATAAGAACCTGATTTACTGGCCAAACTTTATTGTACATAAATGCAAGCAGAGATATACCAAGATTGTTCAGGTAAGGAATGTAATATTATTTGTGTTGGCAATCTGTTATTTAATTGATTAGTCAATTACGTTATACACTTAATGTATGGTCCCGAGGGAAACAGTTGGTTTTGTTTTCCCAAGAGTCCTGATTGGAAACATCAGGACTTGAGGGAAAACAAAACTAACTAGTTTCCCGAGGGACCATACATTAAGTGCTTTGTTATATATGTGACCGTACACGGGAAAACGTACTTTAACGCTTATCCGTTAAACGGGCAAAACCGTTAACCATCCATTAGTTACCCGTTAGAAAGTTCTTTCAAAAACGTTAGAGTCGTTAACAAAACCGTTAGCTTTAAACGTTTAGCGTTAGAACGAAAAGTTTACCCGTTAGCCGAAGTTCTGTATCCGTTAGCCGTCAGAATTAGAGCGTTAGAGCGGACAGCGTAGGCGTTAACACAAAATTTGTATCCGTTAGAACGCCTGGCAGAGGCGTTAGAAAAAATTATCTTCCGTTAAACGGGTAAATCAACTGTTTACTATCTGCCGTTAGAATTGCGTGAGAAATAGCCATGTTTCGGCCAGAAGTTTCACCGCTCCGTACGTAAAGAAGGATTTCGCCGAAGCGACCTTTTTAGGTCATGAAGCAGACGAGCGAGCGAAATTCTCGTTCGCAGGCGTATCCTAAACAAATTCGTTACAACTTCTGCGAAAGAAACTGACCATGAGCAAGCGACATAGTCGCAAGAGGGAAGAAGACGATTCGAATGGACGCGGCTCGCAAGGTATGAATCGACCTAAAATTATCCAATTTGCATACAGTTGTTTATGTCGTAATTCAAGTGATAAGTCTTTGTTACGTCAGGTCGCGACTTTGATTTCGTGTGCTCTTTCGAGCGGAAAGTTGTTTACATAAATATGTCCAGCACGAACGCTTTTTGCGATAAAGTGGTTGTTGTCTTGTATTTGGTTTAGGCTTTCATGGCGATAAAAGCTCTTTGGCTTGACGACATCCTGAAATTGGCATCGGAATAAATTATTCTGATCTTGAGAACAAGAAGCCGTCAAACGCTCCTTGGTGGAATCATTTGACATTCGTGACTATATAAAATGAAATTTTAAACATTACTTTCATTCAAGTCTTTTATATTTCTGATGGCAGTATAAACCAAGCAAGCAGAGCGTGTGAATGTGCGCAAGTTCACGTCAACTCTGTCGTAAACAAAATGCAAAATAATGTTGACGCTAAAAATAAATGCGGCAAGTGAAATTGTGCGATCAGTTTGTTTTGATTTTGCGCTCGTTGATTTGTTTACATGAAAATATTTCAAGCTTTTATACCTATACCGATCCGGCCATTTCACTCCACGACAACCTAAAAATTAATTTGCGTCAGACTTTATTCAGATCTTGTCAAACGCTTGATGAAAACATTTGACATTCGCGACTATGCAAAATGAAATTTAAATTTTCGTGTGTGGTTTTTTATACTTCGAGTCGTGCAAGGTGATTGTGAGATATTCGGCAGTTCGTGAAAATCTTGTCGGTACACTAGACTGTATCAACTGCTTCTAACGCTCAAGTCGTTAATGTAAGCGTTAGATTTTTTTCTCGGCCGTTTAACAGCTCCAGCTATGCGTTAGAACAGGTTGCGTAAGCATTAGAAAGTTTTCTCGAGCCGTTAGACAGAATTAGTTAGGCGTTAGAACGTTAGGGTCAAACGTTAGAACGCTCAAATGATCCGTTTGCTATGACCAGTTTGCCGTTAGACCGTTAGGACAAACCGTTAGAACGCTTTCAAGGCCGTTGACTACCTGTTAACTACCCGTTAGTTTTTAGCCGTTTAACGGATAAGCGTTAAAGTACGTTTTCCCGTGTACGGTCACATATTTAGACTTTCCCTTCAACAATCACAGCAAAACAGACAAACAACTGAGAGGGCAACAACTGTGGAATTGTATCCCGGTCGGGATACATTTGTATTTGATCAGGGGCATGTGACCAAGAATCAACCAATCACAGTGCTCGTTTTGTTGAGTGAAAGTCTAGGTATATAACAATTAGCAGTATTATGTTACTGATGATTTCATTGTTGCCTGCTGAGTCAGATTTTTCTTAACATGATTTCGAGTTTTCGAGATTAAGATTCTCAAACTCATTAATAATTCACACAAGAAAACAAGGCGCAGCCAAAGGAATGGAAATTAATACTGTGAAGGGGGTTTGGAAATGTGATGTTAATTATGACAAAACTTGGTGAACTTTTGCTTTGAATCCCTCCAAGAAATGTAAACGGTTTGAGAAGCTATTTCAAACACCTTGAAGTTCGTTTTAAAAAAATCTTGGCTGTGCTTTGTTAATTAAGCCCACTTCTCCATGTTTGGAAATAGGATGAAACACTTTTTCATAATGTGCTTGATTTATTCATGATTTTTCATAATTATATGCATTCATATATTTTCACATATTTATTCATGTTTTCAAATTGCCATGTTGTAATAATAGATTATTAATTATATTTAATATACAGTACTGTTGAAAAAGAAGTTGACAGTCTCTTTTGAGTCTCGATCATTGATTTTTGAAACTTGTGAGTATTGAGGATTGAGGCTCAGTAATCAAGTATTGAGTCTAGAATCAAGTCTCGCAAGGATGAGAAAATAATGAGCTTGTTACTTGACTGATAGACTTAATGCAAAAAACAGTTGAACTCCACTCGTATCGGCCAGCATCTGCAATTTTTCATTCCTCAAAAAGTAAATTGTTTTGTCCTAACTGAATATTCAGGAATGCTTTGGTTTAGCAATAGGCCATTTTCATGATGCCGCCATTTGACTACAACTACCAGAATTCATTTCGTTTTCCCTTTCAAATTCAAATTTTGTAATCCCAGTGGACAGCAAAGAACAATAGCTCTAATTTGCATGAGAAAGCAAAAAAAAAATGAAGGATTCTGGTAGTTGTAGTCAACTGACGCAATAGTGAAAATGTCCTATTCCTGTGAGTATCAAGTTGCTTTTCTAGTGAATTGAGTCTTGTTTCTTGACTTGATCCTGGATACTTGCAAGGATTGAGTGGAGACTGTCAACTTACTTTTAAAATTTAATTAGGTACTGTATTGTTTTTTATGGTAAGAGAAAAACAAACAAACATGCTTTTTTTACTTTCCAGTACCTGATAAGGATGCGGAAACTCAGACTTAAAACAAGGTAGGCAAAAATATTAATTTTTGCTCAACGAGTCTTATGGCGCTTTCCGTATGGCTGAACTGGCTGTCCTTCGAATCCCTTCAAAATTCACAGAATGATGCTATTTTCATAAGATGCCATTTTGAAAGAATTTCCTAAAAAAACCCTTCAATATTGTGTTCCAGCTTAGTTATATTAAGTAGTTCTGTGTCATCTTTTATTGATACTAGTTCTCTTATTGTAGTTGAGGTTCTGGTGGATGGAATCAGGGGGTCCCTCCCATCTTTTTGTGACAGAAACTAGGTCCACACAGAGTGTTGAGATTTTGAAATATTTGTAGAAAATTTTCAATCTAGCCTTTTTTTTGCTCTGGATGTCATTCTTAAGGATGATACCTCTTTTGTTAATGCAATCACATTTACATTCGGTGCAACTTAAAATGGTCTGTTAAATGTGGTTTTCTAAAGGACAGTGCCTATAAATGCAGAGGTATTTTTGTGTGGTTTATGACTATACAGAAAAAGCAGATCTTAGTAAGGGTAATAGGAAATCCAAAAAGAAAATTGGGGATAACCCAGTATTTTTCAGTGATAATTGAAATGCATGGTTACTCACAATTTTCTTTTCAGATGGTAAGATCTGCTTTTCCTGCATAGTCATAAACTGTGTTACATGTAAAATACCTTATAAGTTTGTATTAGGAGACACTGGCATTAAGTGAAGTTCCAGATCCACTGCTGAATTTCTTATGAAGGGCTCAATAATAATATTTATTCAGTCCACACCTTTTTTTTGAACTTCTGGTGTTATTTTTTGTTTTTAGCAAAAAACTTGTGACGATAAACAAGAAAGTAGAGAGAAGGGAAAAAACAAGAGAGGTGAGCACTGTCCTTCTGAGAAGTTAGTGAATGCAAAAAAATATTCTGGGGTTGCAGTGTTCTGATGGTTTGGGCTGGATACATGAAGTGCTCCTAAGCTTCACATAAGTTGCTTGTTAGTTTTGTTTAAATAAACATTCCCCCAAGAAGTTCCACTATAAAAGGGTGTCTACCTAGTGGTTTGAATGCAGATACTGTTGATTCAGTGGATAAGATGCTGTATAGCTGTTGTAGGTTAAAATGAATCCCAGGTTAAAATGATTTCAAACTAGGTTGATTTGCATTCTCCTTTGTTTCAGATGTAAATTACTCAACCTTAACAAAGGAAAATACAAATCAACCTAGGCTGAAATCATTTTAACCTGGATTCATTTTAACCTACAACATAGCCAGTGGATAATTAAAATGTACTCTAACTGGTCAGATTATTTTTATCTGCTGGATAGCGTATCTGTTGTAGGTTAAAATGAATCCCAGGTTTAAATGATTTCAATCTACATCTGGAGGTTGATTTTTATTTTCCTTTGTTTCAGATGTAAATTACCCAACTTTAACAAAGGAAAATACAAATCAACCTAGGTTGAAATCATTTAAACCGGAATTCATTTTAACCTACAACATATCCACTGGATAAAGTTATCCACTCCCTGAACAATCTGGGCCAATTTGAATGAAAAACCTGTGGAAAACGGGCAAAATATTGCTGAGAGTACACGTAAACAATTGACAGAGGTTACTTTTTGAAGGAACAGTGTTATACTAAAGTATAGTTGCTTATGTGAGTCAGAAACTGGTATTAAAAGACAGCTGTATGGGTTGCCTGTGGCTATGATGATGGTGATGATGATGCCAAGGATGAATGGGCAACGGTCGTGTCTCTTTTACATTATTTCTAGGAAATAGGCATAACAGTTGAAAATGTTTTTAAGCAAATTATTTGATTGACTTGATTGAATTTGTATTTTTTTATATTTTTCTTATTTTTAAGTATCGTACAGTGCCGTGAACTGTGAAGATATATTAATGTGCTTTATAAGACCTTGCTCATTATTATTAATTTACTGCGTTGCGTTTTAGCGGAAAGCTTTGGTTGCTGCTCAGCTGGAAAATGCCATAGAGAAAGAATTACTTGAGCGTCTCAAGAAAGGAACAGTAAGTCAACACTGACACTACATCCATGACACATGTACAGTGTACATGCGCCTACATGTACACTGCATGTATGCAAAAACACTCACACTCAGCTCTTTTAATTTATAAGTAAGAGTGCATCCAAGTTTAAAATTGGATATACGTGCAGTATGCATCAAATTGACGAAAATAAAATTTTGTTTTGAATGAAGATGTGCAACAGATTTTAGTGCACAAAAGTGCCAGTTGCATTATCTACTCTTGGCAAGAGTGCAGCCTGAAGAAGATGCAGCCTTTGCCATAACATGCCCTTCATTTGTTTGGGTGTCACTGACAGTAGTTCCCATAGAAACTGCAGTGCTGGTCTGTGGGGAGTAGAAACGAATGTTTGGTTTATCAACAGAGTTGATAACTGAAGGTAGATTGTAAATTGGCCACTGTAAAGAGATTTGAGTGCTGATATTTTAAGCATTTAGCCCTTTATCAGAGAGAATCATATAAACATTCAAATTGAAGCATTATCATTGATTTTGGGAAGTTAATTGAAGGACCACTGATGACTACTCCTGCCCAGTGTTTCACTCTTTTCTTGTAGTCATTGTTGGAATTGCAGCTGTTTCTTTGTTTCCTTGCATGTATATGTCTAAATTGACATTTTGAGCCTGTGTGGCAGGTGTAGGAATCTAGTCTGATGCAGTTTGAAGGACATATCAGCCCTGCACATCTGATAATGACTTTGATTAGAGTCTTCGGGGACTCCTCAGCTAGGCTTGTAAATAGTCAGCTGGTCTGCCTCCTGCCAGTTGGGATTCTTAACCATGTTATGCTCAATAAATATAATTATTGTGAAGTTTAATGCTCAGCCCCACCAGCACTTGTGCTATAAACACTGCTTAGGGTAAACAAAGGATATTATTATTATTATTATTATTAATAATCATTATTATTATTGTTATTATTGTTATCATTATTATTATTATTATTATTATTATTATTATTGTCATTATTTTTATTATTATTATTATTAGATTTCATTTTTGTTTTCATGAATTATAATTTTAATACATAACTTGCGGACACGGGTCTGGGCTAGTTATGTTACATTCATAACTAGCCCAGTTATGTTGTTGTTATTATAATTATTATTATTATTATTATTATTATTATTATTATTATTATTATTATTATTATTATTATTTTTATTTTAAACTGGTCATAACAGGTTTGTTTGAAGAGGACCCACCTTGTCTGGGATAGGGGGGTTATTGAAGACACCACCTATTTCATGAACACTACTGACAAAAATTTATTGGCTTTAAAATTTGAGTTGACACAGAAATATTAAGCTAGCAAGAGTCAGCATTGCTAGATAAACAAGAGAAGTGAGGGTTAAATGTCATTGTCATTTTTACTGCTGAGGAAGAAGAAGGGTTGGGGAGGGGAGGGGGGTGCTGGTAGAGACTATCTATTTTGTGGTTTGGTGGGTCCTGTTGGAGTACAGTAGTTTTGACCACTTCCCTTCTTTTTCTGTCTTTTTGTTTTAGTATGGAGATATTTACAACATTCCTAGTACTGCTTTTGAGAATGTTTTGGAAAAAGAAGAAATTGAAGATGAAGAGGAAGAACAGGAGCTGGAACAAGACGAAGAAGAGGTATTGTGTCAAAAACTGATTTTTATTGACTACCAATGATATTATTTGGGTATCATTGCTCAAGCCAGTCCTTTCATTACTGATGTACATCAGTCGGACTCTAACTTGCTTCTAGAAAAGCAGGACTGGCCACTTTTCCCTTTCCAGAGAGAAATCATTCTACCCCTTGAAAGGAGCTCAGTTTTCCTTTACAAGCTTTGTAAAATAATGTGCATTGTAAGAAATGAAAATTGTGGTGATCATTGTTTTGATTTAATATTTTGGTTTTCATGATGACAGGAAGAAGAACCAGAGTTTGTGGCTGAGGATGAAGTTGATGTCAGTGATCTAAGTGATATTGAGGTAAGTGCACATGTACATTTATTTGAGAAATTCAACTTTTCTGGCCAACAGAGTTCATGTACTAGCCATGCATTAGTCAGAGACGTTGAGTTAAACACATGTTCTTGAACCATGGACAGGAACCAGAAGTTAAATATTCTCAGACTAGCTCTTTGTGTACTGTTTGTGCCTCTCTCCAAGGACTGGAAAATTCTAACTTCTTTAGATATATTTGCTTCAAAAGCGAAACATGTATTCAACTTCTTGTTGCCATCTGTAGCACATACAAAGTGTGGTCACCCCTCAGGGCATGTCCCCTATGCCCTGTGAGCAGAGGCCCTTTGATCTTCCTAGATAAACCAGGAAGAGGAAAGGACCTTCCTTGAGTAGCAATTGCTAATTTAGAGGGGCCAGTCATACATCAGTTGGAAAGAAAGATTGTTGTTAAAATAATTAAAAAAGGGATATGTAAGGCAGAATAAAGATGGCAAAAAGTCAGAATACCAAGTAGATACCATAAAAAATTTAGAAGGCATAGAAGAGAAGGGAAGGATTCAGAGGTTTTTGTAATATTAATTAGCTAGGCTTTAGTTTTCAATGATGTCTAATAGTCGTTTCATTTTCAAAGATATAAAAAAGTGGTTAGCAACGTACTCTTTTGAACATTCTCTTCTTAAGGCAAACCTCTATTCGTGTGTCCCTTTAGCTCACAGCAAATGAACAATTATTTTCAGGATCTGCAGGTTGAGGAAAGTGAACAAGAAACAGAGAGTGAACTTGAGGAAGAACAAGAGAAACCAACTCAAAGAAGAGCAGGAAGGAAAGCAAGGGTGGAAATAGAATATGAACAAGAAAGAGAAACTAAAAGGGCTAAACTAAAAGCATAGAAAGTCAACAGTGACAGTGGACATAATGTATGGTGGGACTGAGTATTTATTGCTTTCAAAAAATACCAAGACATCAGTGCTTCCTGGAATGTGTCGTTCTAGAAATGAAAACATCCATAACCTCCCCCACCCCCCATGGAAGGTCACTGGAAATTCTGAGGGGGTGAGGGTCTCAAATTGGAAATTTCAGTGGGTGGGGGTGTCAAAACCCTTCCATTTGAAGGGTGTGGATGTTTTCTGAACATCCACAATAAATGTTATGGGTGAAAGGCAATAGTGTTTCCTCTGAAGGGGTGATTAAATTGAAACCTGGTTAGTTCCATCATCAACTAGCCATAAAAATCTGAGTATCAGATTCAAGGTGTTTTTTTTTGTTACATATTATTTTTGATAAGTAAGAAAATGGCTGTTTATGGGCTTTTCTATGAACAGAACCATGCCCTGAGAAACAGCGAACATTAAATTGTTTTCTGTCGTTAACGCAAAGCGAAATCAGCATGATCAAGCAATAAATTTTTTCTCCGATGTTTTTAATAAAACAATTATTCCACTTGTGCTTGTTGGCTATGGTATGATGGCTATCATCTCATATCCAATGCATAATCATGAAATATTATTTTTAAATATGGCTGTTGTTTGATAGAGTTATTTGTCAATGAGTGCCTGAATACGATGCCCTAGGATCGATGGCCAACTCATTCCCAGTCATCTCTCTTATTCTTGAATCACAAGCCCAAGGAATTCATGGAAAGGAGGAAAATGAGGGGGAGAGACATCACTCCTCCTATATCAACCCTTGCACACCATTGTCATATGCATCCCCTAACAAGAGAGATGACTGGCAATGAGAAGGGCCATGCTGGACAATCTTTTAAACAACAAGGCAGTTTAAAACAATGCAACACCTGCTTTTCTCAGGAAAAATTTCCTTTTTAATGAAGCTTTCCAAAGTACAATAAATTATTTTTGTTTGAATTAATTTTAAATGTTAGCAGTTGTTAATCATAATGCCATCAGCACTTATTTGAAATTCTGGTGGAGATTGCTTAATATTTTTAATTATTACAACTTTTGCCGAATCTCTTCTTGTCAAACCCTCTTCTAGTAGGTTTTTTTAGCTTTGTGTTTTCAGAAAAAACCACTTTGATTGGCCAGTTCAAAGTCATAATCAGTGACATCTTAGGAACTTGTGGTTTCAGAAATATCTATAGCCACACCAAGTAGGGTCATCAGTTCCAGGGGGAGGGGGGTCTAGAAAACTCAAACTTTTAATGGGAAGAACCACTGTGGGCTGAGTATGGATATTCCTGGTACACTACATAAGACCAGTTTTGCCATTCTCATTATCATGTGATTTGTCTACAACAACAAATAGTTATCAAAATGCTTCAGTTTTTAAAGGAAAATGAAGCAAGTCTCTCCTAACCCTTCAAGACACATTATCAATGTGAAGATTCTCCTAACTGTTCCCCATTTAGTTCTCATGGTTCTCATTGGGAGAATTTCTTAGCATATGATGTATCAAGACATCTACATGTATCTTTGGTGATCATCTCCTTAATTCTCATAACCCATGTGTTTGATTAAGTTGAGATGTGGTAAGGAGAAATTGGATGCTGATCACTATTGGACTGAGCTGACTACTGAGACTCCAGGGGCCAGTTGTTCAAAGTATGATTAAGGCTAACCAAAGGCCAATCTGAACTTTGATTCTGTTTAATTACTGACTAACAATGAAAGATCCTTTTACCCTTCCGTTTTGACTTTACCTGTATCATTGTAAAATTAGCTTTTGAATAAGCTAGGTGAAAACCTTGGTTAACTTTTAATGGTGGATTGGTGTTAAAGTTGTCAGCTTTGATCTGTCAAGTCCTGGGTTCTGAACATTTGTTAAGGGGTAGTGTGCTGGCTGGATACTATAATTAGTGTTTTCCTGAGCTTGGTTTATCCCCAAACGTCTTGTTCTGTGTTCCTCTGTATTTATATAGCAGTTTCATCCAATTCATTGTACATTTGGTGGCATTTGCCTACAAGCATGGAAATTAGGCAAGTATTATGACACTATCAGGAGATTGTCCTATTTAAGGACGGTGCCTACTATTGTTACTGCGCATACGTTCTGCGCATCTCGAGATACTCGGGTTTCCTATGGGTGGTGCCTACTAATACAGGGATATTTTTGCGCGCTTTAAAACTATGCGGAGAAAGCAGTACTTGGCAAGTGATTTTGGTATCCAAAAAGAAAATTGGGGGTAGCCATGCATTTTTCAGAGATAACAAAGCGCCAATTTGGAAAAAAGCGCCATACATTGCTTTGTATTTTGCTGCTTTTTAGAATAATTGTTGCTTAGTTATCTCTAAAAAATGCGTGGTTACCCCCAATTTTCTTCTTGGATTTTAATAGCCGCTGCTAACATCTGTTTTTCTCGCATAGTGATAAACTGCGCAAAAAACTTCGCTATTAGTAGGCACCGTCCTTAAGCATACAAATGCAATAAGTGCCATTCCTACACAGTCAAGGCACTTCCCCTTAAATTGACATTCAGATGCTATTAAATGGTAATTTTGGCTTCTTTTTGTGTTCAAATGGCAACTGTCAAAGTTAATTCATCCAGTTTGGTGTGAGCAAGTCTAGCCTAATCACAGTACTAGCAACATGTACTGGTATATGTTGTGCAAAGCAATGTTGGTGAACTGCCAATGGGCAATTCCAGAAAATATCCATACCCAACAACGGACGGCTTCCATGTTTTAACCCCCCCTTGCCTTCGGAAATTCCAAAATGCGTTACCCCCCCATGCCCTCAGAATTCCATAATCGTGAACCCCCCCTCCCCTTCAGAATTTCCGGTTTTCCTGGGAAGTACATTTTCGACTTAGCAACGCCTATATGAACAAACGAACATGAATTTATGCGTCCTCAGGGCTGTGATCTAGCGGCGCTAGGCGAAAAGCTTTACTCTTCAGCGACAAGAAAAACCTACCGCTAGTGGCCAGGCTGTGAAAATGTCTTTTCAAGTCCGAATTTGGCTATAATAATAAACACCATTTACGGCAGTTTTACTCCTCTTTGTTTTCTTGTGCTGTTTTGACGTTTACAAAGCAGAATAGCTCAAATTCAGACGGTTAAAATCTTTCAGCCGTCAAATTTACCGTCGAGTCCTGTTGCGTCCTTTTATACGTCATGTAGTGTGCACGAAAACTGTTCTCAACCCAAATGCATCATGTAGTGTACATGAAATGTATCATGATCTATCGGACGATCTATCGATGCTTGTCTTCTGCTTCCGCGGTCATACGTTCGTGGACAATTTTATTTACGAACTACAAAAGTCCACTACAATAGCGTTTTCAAGGAACTCACTCTACACTTTCTACCCCAGAAATCCCACCTGTGGAATTCACCAGTGCCTTCGGATATCCAATCGTAAATACCCCCCCCCCCCCCATGCCCTCAGAATTCCATAATCCTGAACCCCCCCTCCCCTTCGGAAATCCTAAAAGCCGTCCGTGGTATGGTATGGATATTTTCTGGAATCGCCCAATCAAAGAGCATGAGTTTCTCGTCTCTTATGCCCCATTCACACCAAGGCTTAAACACGTTTAAAAGCTGTTTAGTTAAACACACACACAAAAAAACCTGCTTTATTTTGCACAAAAATTAATGAAAGCATAAGTTAAAATTTACTTGAATGCTACATCAAAGCCAATAGTTCAGCTTTCTGTTACCAATTTTCATTTTGTTAAACCTGATTTACTTAATTAAACATGTTTTGTTGGTGTGAATGGGACTTAGGTTTCGGAAACAACATTCTGGAACTCTGAAGACGAGATCCAATGACAAAATACAAGGCAGCACACTACAGTGAAACGATAAGCATTACTTTAGTTGAGTTTAGAAAAATAAAACTGTACATACAACATTCATTTAGATGTGGAACTATACCAAATTTTGGTCTTTTTGAATGTGTTACTGGCAGCTTATGCGGGAAAACAACTCATTGTTCTTACTTTACTGCACAAAATTCACCTCCCGTAGAGTTTCAATTTAAAATACAATTAAGTATTCTTGTTAAAGATTGGTTATTCTTCACCAACACTGGGAAGGTCAAAGAGAAACTTTTCATTGAAACAAAACATGCTATTTAATACACAGCACAAAAAGTAAACTTCCAACAAGTGATCATTGAGTTTAATTTATTTATAGTATTCTTACATAGAAATACTGTAGTGGTGCCATTCACAAAAGATGAGTAAATCTGTTGTTACTGCTAAATTTGCCAAAGGGTGTACATTCAACTTATTAACAAGAATGTAAAGGGTCTTTGATGTGATTGCTTCCCAAAAAATGTAATTTGGTCAATCGACGCCATCCTAGACTTGGAGGCAGATAATATGGTGAAAAGAATAAATTTACGACTTACTTCGGCAGAGACCGCTCATAATGTAAGAAACTTCAATTGGTGCATAATAATTATGCACCAATCTAAATAAACAATAAATGGCTTATTACTTTTCTAGAGAATGCAAGCGACCTACACAAAGGATTTTCAGCTAAAGAATGGCATTTCCCTAGACCCTATACAAAAATGGCTGACATTTTAATGTTCTTTTGTCTGCATTCAAATTACATTACATTGACATTTATTTTTACATTACATTGACATTTATTTGCCTTTTTTTCCAAATTATCCACAGTTTAATGTATGGCAAAGTGACCTCTAGAAACCACCAGGCTTATAGTTGAGGCCACCTCGTACGTAACAATATGCTCACATAGATAGTGCTACAAGTGTGCGGCTTTGTTAGCCTTACTCGCCTTGTTCAAGGTAAAATTTTCTGACTTTTGAGGGCTAATTTGAATGCAAATAAAAGAATTTTAAAATGTCAGCCATTTTTGGCATAGGTCTATGACTCTCTCAAGTAAACCATAAGCAAAGAGATCATAATCTAACCGATTATTGTTAATATTTGGTCAATGGACAATGCCCCGCCAACCTTCAGGACCGTACAATTCCTAATAAAAGCTTACTAAAAGCCTCCTCTAAATTGAGTACAAATTATTTACATGATGATTACCATCCATAAATTTGTATATTAATAAACACAGGAGTCTCTTAAAAATGACAGGTGCTTAGGAAATCAACAGGACACCCAGAATGCTGTGTGTAGGAATACTGTGCTTCAAAGTGGAGCCAAGTCGAGTTCCCAGTTCATTAATGCAGTTTTGCTTTTTATTATTTGTTTCAACAATCCACTCTTGAAATATGAAATTCAAAATGAAACTTGACTCAATGGCCAAACTTTTAGTGGAGTAATTGAACATTTACAAATAATTATAACTCAATATAATTATTTGCATTTGACCTGTTTCCTAATGGAAAACTTCCTTTTTTAGCTTCTTCTGAATAAACCAGTAACGCTGTTTTCATATTCTGATACATGTATGATTAAAAAATACTGGGATAAAAAAATGTAGATAACATTTGGGAGACATTAAGCACAGTACCATGTAGGAAACTTGTCAAATTCTAACATGCTTAATGAATTACACTACACATTAATCCAATTACAAAATTTTTGGCTATTGGATCTGGTTTCATTTTGAATTTTGCATTCTTGAAATGAACAACATTCCACATACCAACTTCAAATTTTATTCCTGGTAGGAACGTAAGTAACACATAGCAGACTCACTGAAATGTAACGAGAAATTTGATTCCTCTCGACAAACAAACGAGTGATTGACTAAAGAAGGCTCCCCCTCCCTGCCCCGTGCATACCCTGACCCCCCCCCCCCCCACAACCCATAAATGCCCCAACCCCCACATTAAACTACCCCAAATGTTACACACATCTACCAAGATGGCAAGAGTGAAAAACGGGTGTTGATACATGTTGAAGATGGCAAAGCAACTGCCTTGGCAAAGTTGAATTTTTCCTTTAAATAACTTTTTAGTAAAATGTGTATAATTGTTTTGAATTAATAATTGGCACAAATTTTAAGATAGATCACCTTAAAGACATTATGACTTCACTTTTTAAGCTATCCAAAAGTAGCAAGCAAATAGACTAATAAGTGCCATTAACCAATGACCAATGGCACTCTGTGGTAATTACTTCTGCATTGTAATGTGCTAGGGTCTGCCAAAGAACACATGATTTTGGTGTGCGCTTCAATAATACCCTCTCTATGAACAAGCAAGTCACTTCACTCTGCAAAACAACTTTCTATCATCTACATGACCTAGCCACTATTTGAGAGTCCCTGCCATGCAAAAACGTCTAAAATACTAATACACGCCTTTGTAACTTCTCGAATTGACTACTGCAGTAGCTCTTTACTATCTGGTCTACCAATATTTGCTGCAAAAGCTTCAACATGTATAAAACACAGCAGTGCATCTTCTCATGGATTCTAAGAAGTATGAACACATTACGTAAACACCAATATTGAAAGAAGTGCAAAGGCTCCCAGTTACATGCAAACCAAGAATGGAGTTCAAGATTTTAATTTTGACTTCTAAAGCTTACTATGAAATATTAATAGTTAACAGACATTTCAATTAAATAATTCCCAGCAGAAAACTTTGCTCTGCCAATTAGAGCTGTCTGTATAGACCCCAAGCACAATATTGCGAAACCTACGGAAAGTGCGCTTCTCAGTAATTGCACTAATACTAAGGAATAATTTAACTGATCATATATTAGAACTACCGCATGGTTTTCAGTACTTCTAAAAGTACAGTCAAGAATTCTTTGTTAAGTCGTTCCTTTTAGAACCTAGTTGCATCATGCCCGTTTTTTTATATTTGGTGAATTACTTTTTAATATTTAATAATTAAAAGTAATAATTAATTATTATTATAATTATTTTCAGGCTATGAATGAATTGATTTCACTGATAATTGTGTATGCTTGTAATGGCAAACTTGCAGTAAGGTTGGTAGCAGTCGGTGCCTTGGAAAGGTTAAAAAAGGTTTCAAAAATTTATGTCTGATGCATTTAATTACAAGCTCAATGATCAAATGGCTTTGCTCACCACTAAAATATAAAAAAATTAATGCTTTGTATAATAATTGAGTCCCGCGAGGGCCCACAATTTTTCTGTACATCAAAAAGACTAGCTAGTGTATACGCTTTTACCATTTTGTCCACATAAATTTAGAAATAATATTTTTTTAACCTTATATCTGTACAAAGATGTCTTTTCTTTGAATTTACTGTTAAAGTCCATCATCCTGTGGAAAAGAAAACAAAGTTTATTAACAAAGGAAAATAGGATTCTAATCAGCAAATCCAAGGCAAAAAAAGTTGATCTCTTGTGAGATGCAATGCAGGTAAACATTTAGTGATCCCTTGTGTCTTAATCACGCAAACTTTATGTCTTAAATTTTATTTATTGTGCAGTTGTAGTTCACATTCTACACCAAGTACATTGTTGTCATTCTTGGACTTGGTATATGTCACCACCTCAAAGGAGCAGGGAAGCAGGGATGGCGCAGCGGTGAGAGCACTCGTCTCCCAGCAATGTGGCCCAGGTTCAATTCCTGGGCTTGTTGTCATGTGAAGCTTGAGCTAGATAACATGCAAGGCTTAAGTGGTGGAACTTTCCACATGTAAACATTTTTTAATATATTCTCCCACAAGAGTTTCAATTGCAAGCTACTAGAATAAGATCCAGTACAAATACATGTACAGTCTATTCCAATTTGATTTGGACAGTGTCTCCAACTAGTACATACATACATACATACTTTAATTATTCCAGAAGCAGACTATATATACAAATAAAACCAAGAAGAAAAAGGAAGTTTGGAGGTTAGCCCTATGCAAAAACTCCCTCAAATAAAAGAAAAACAAAAATAAGTATACATAAATCAAGATCTTTAGAGTCAAATATTTAAATACAATTTTGAGCTAAGATTTAAAATGCTGAAAGCTATCAGCTTCCACTATATCACCAGGTAGTTCATTCCTGTGCTTCATACCACTGACACTCATTAATAAATTGATTTAATTTTACTTATTTTTCAATTGTTGTCAAGATTATATACTAGATGATTTCCACTTACTGATCCCGAACAGCAGGCCATCCCTCTCTTCTTTGGAGGTTCTGGTGGTTCGTCCCCAACAAGATCAGGTGTTGGCGTACCATTAGCACCAAATAGATTTAGTTCTGAAAAGCATTCCATCTCGATCATCTACAGACAAATAACACCAAACACTCTTTTAACCACAGAATGGACAACAAAGCAAAATAATGTTGTCAATGAGAGCCACACATGGAGGATTCTCACAGTCTTTTATGCGTTTGTTCCCCGGCTGTGTTGTTCGACAGAAAAGAGCATTGACACAACTCTCTAGAAAAAAAATCCTTTGCATTTTTTTTTCTGTTTCCCTGTCTACAAGTTTAAATTCTACTTACGACAGCCCTGAATTCCACATCCCTGAATAACAGCAGGGAGTGTCATTATTTTATCGTTTCATTCAAAAGGCAGCCTTAAAAGGGAAGTGTCATGGGATTTTGACTTCTTTTGTTTAAAATGGTGAAATAAGACCTTCATTTTGCTACAAAATAATTTTAGAACAACGAAAGAAAAGAAATAAACTCAATTCATGTGCCGAATAAAACTTGAGAATTAACTGGATGTGAAATGCGACGTTTGAATCAATTAAATTCGACTTACGTTGAATCTGCGACTGAAACAGTCGAATATTCGACTTAAGTTCGACATTTGATTCAGACGTCCCATTTCACATGTGCCGAATATAATACATAAATTATAGTAAATTATTATTATTCATTTTGTAATCACAATCCGTAAATGCCATGCGCAGAAGAGTATAAACAGCACTTTGAAAAAATGGCGGGAGGTGAAGGAATGTGCAGTTTGTGCTTTTTAAAAACACTTGGCCTTCACTCGACCCGCGCCTTTTCATCATGCTGGTGGCAATGAAGATATTACTTCAAACAAGCCGCATTCGTCAACTGGTAGCACGGAAACAAAAACATTGAAGGCGGACTTAGTTAAATTTGGCACCATTAAATTCGACGTCTGAATCAAATGCCGCATTTAATTATTCTAGTCGACTAAAATAGGAGTTATATTCGGCACATGTGAAATGCGACGTTTGAACCGGGCCTGAGGCACCGCTAGATAAGAAAATTAAGAGATACTTTGATATCACTGCAAGTTTTTAACTGCCTCATTCAGAAAGGTTACAGAAATTTAAATTTAACATACTGAAGAAAGCAAGGGGAACAAAATAAACAGTGAAGACAAAGAAATAAAGTCTAGCAACCAACCTAACCAAAAAAAGTATGAGAGGATTCCATTAAATGTAACAAAATGCTGGTCCATTATTCACTCCATTCTAGTTTGTTAATCTCAGTAAAAGCTTTTCCACATGCTTTCTATAGTGTCCATTTTCCAACATGGCCACATTGTGGTTGGTTGTTGGTTGTTGTTACAGTGGAACCTCTCCTTACGGACACCTCTATAATACGGACACCTCTCTATTACGGACAGTTCACTTGGTCCCTGAGAGACCAAAATCCATATAAAGCCGGACACCTCTTTAATACGGACACTTATCCCTGGCCCCTTGGTGTCCATAATAAAGAGGTTTGACTGTATGAGAATTAATATTTTAATGAACCATACGATAAAAGTATAGTTTGTCTACAAGTTATAACCGCAGTCTGAATTTGAATCTACACACCTTTGTAAGACAGTAAAGCAATCAGTGAAGCAATCTTACAAAGTTGAATCAGTGCTCACGCCTTCAGTTTTTGAACTGTAATAATGGGTTATTTAGAGTAATAACACAGCCACAAAGTACCTCAGATTGCCACGGGATTGATACTGATCCACTTGCAAATTTTCTATAAAATTCATCATCACTTTCATCGAGACGAACACCCTTCACAGAAGAGAACTGTTCAATGTCTAACACATCTTTGCAGTACACTGCTCTGGGCTGTGAATATCAACAAGAGTCAGCTGAAGGTTAGGCTATACATACGCTATTAGGCACATAAAATTAAACAAAAATAAAGTATAATGTGATAAAGATTATGTGGGCGAAACTTCTCGGTTATTAGAAACTCGAGTAAAGGAACATCTTTCTAGGAATTTGTCAGCTGTTCATGAACATTGCCAGCTCACAGGTCATTCAGTGGATTCCAGAAAAACAAAAGTTCTTGCCACGGAAAGCAACACATTCAAACGCCGCAATTGAGATAAAATTACGTACTAAGCCCTCCTTGCACAGAGACAATGGCTTCGAATTAGCCAGAATCTACGACACCATCTTAGCTCCCTCGGGTCCATTATATAACCCTTCTTAACATTCAAATTTGTATTGTGGCTGACGAAGTTGGGTGGATCCGAGCAAAATATCCCACTTTAAAAAATTTTAATTCTGATCTGAGTACAGAATTTTTATATTTTTTATATTTAAAAAAAATAAAGTATTGTTGCACCCTGTTGCATAAACACCTCTTAGAAGCACCCAACTCTCTTGAACAACTAATTGTCCAGCACAGAATTTGTTTGAATCAAATAAAAATATTTGAGATCTCTAGAGGTACACAATAGTAAGAGCAAAACAATTCATTTGCAAGTTGGATTTAAGAATATTTTATTGTCTTTTTCAGTGATTAGCATTTTGCAACCCCAGTGTGACGATGTAACACATCAGGCATAATTAAGCCCCCATTGTTGTGGTCTTCAAACACAGCCATTTACATTGTAATATTATTCAAATAATTTTGCTGTGTGCAACTTTGGTGTGCAGTAGTTAAGATGTCTGAATTAATCTGTTTGCATCACCAGTAAGACAGTAAGTGACTCAAGCAGTCATTTATCCATTAATTATAACAGATTTTCTTGTTTGGCCAGATGAATGGATCTCTCATATGCATCTAGCACAAGTTACAGGTACCAAACCATTAATAATTATTGTACAGCTGTACATTAAACTACTGGTAATAAGAATTAATATTTGCTTCTTTCAGTAGACCTCCTAAAACAACCATTTGTCCATTGCACCCAATTTCTTTCTTTCAGTGAAATGGTTCAGTTTTGTTCAATTGGTTAATTATAGATGTTGGACATTAAGTGGATATCTATGGATTAGGGATTAAGGGTATAAGATGATGAAGAACTTACATCAGGTACAAAAGGAGGTTTGAACATTCCAGCCTCCAGTTGTGGCCAGTTAATATTTCTAAAGAAAATATGTTTCTTAGCCTCCTCTCCCCCTGCATCATTGGATCCTAGTCTGCTATTTACATCTTTTTGAAGAGCCTGAAAGTAAAGAAATATTATCAACATTGGTGAAACATCACTGGGGGGTATGAATATGTGCCATCACAAAGTCGTTTTTTATATGCTAGACTTCTGTTAACTTATGGGGAGGCAAATAATAATTATATACATTAAGTGGAAGGCAGACAAAAAACCATCCAACGACTCAACTGATTTTTTTTTTGTTTTGTTTCGTTGAGTCTGGTTAACTCACTCTTTGAAATACATCTGTGATAACAAACTTTTTCATGCTGGAAACCTTCGCTACATCCCTACTTCTCAATGCTTTGGGAAAACCTCTCAAAAAATTGGTTTGCAACAGTTCACTTCTACACTGTATAGAGGCTAGAAATTAAATTTAAACACATTCTGAAATTTTCGCTCTTACCACAGGGCTTTGCCAGTAGAAATGAATAAATTTCTTTGCGGCTAATTTGCCATGTGACTCTTTAAACCATGTGACAAAATATGATATAAAGACCATGGGGAGGTTGTAAACCTCGTCCCTGTTTAAATCAGGTTTCTTTCATCTGATGTGCATAGCCTCTTTCACCTTTCGGTTGAAATCAACTGGCTCCGTGTTTAAAATACTTGAAAAAATTACTCTGGAGACTATTTTGCATAAATGGACTAGATCCTGTTTATGCATTTTGGAAGAGGATCATAAAGTCCTGCCTCCTGATAGCGGTGACCTCGAGCTCGGCAGTGGCCAACCCACCTGACTACATATTAATCTTGCTGCTGAACTGAACTTATCAGAGTACACTTCTTGATCCTCCTTGACTCTCCGTTCAACCTCGTCCCTCTTAACCTTCTCTTTTCTCGCTCTAAATGGAGACTACAACAATAAACAGGAACAGCAACATTATCTACTAGTAGTAATCAAAGATTATAGTGCGTCGACTTTACTTCCTTACGACTTTACTTCTTCTTCGTGCCTTACTTCTTTATTTTTCCAATGCAGTTTATTAGTCATACAAGTGTGTATTTTTTGTTTCTTTATTTGTATGTTTAAGGCAACTCTTATCAAATCAGACCTTGGTGATTACCGATATCTGATATACAATTCTATCCGATATACAACCTCGATATACAACCTCCACGCTGGACATGATGGACTGTCATATTCATAATGCTATTGTGACGTTGCAAAATGGCACCAACATACAACCTCTTTTCTCGATTTCTCGCGCTAAGGAACGCGCGCGCTGGACATGATGGACAGTATTGGGACGACTCGATTAGGGAGCGTCTCCTTCGTCGACCGATTAATAAATACTTAGAACTTGAACTACCTACATGTACAGACAGAAATCAATGTGAAGTTTAATACTCTCTACAGATGCAGTTCATGCATCCAAAATAACTGTTACACTTGTTAGTAGATACACCAAAAATAATCCCACCTTGTTACTCTAATGTACATTTTAACCGCTTTCCTATTCTGTTATTGGTTTTGATTTAAAGCCACTCCAAAGAGTGCCATATGGCACAAGAACTCATTACTTGCTCAACACTGGGTCAATTTGTATAAAATTTGGACACCAAATAGATCTGGAAAGATCTGTACATTGAAAGCATAAAATCTTACCCCTCTTCTATATGAGACATGATTAACCACCCCTCCATTTTTTAAAAACTTTTTCCTGTTACACTTATAATACGAAGTCAACATTTGACATTAAAACTATGTACTGAAATCTGTAAATTAAACTGTAGTTTAGGGGTATACCCTATATATATATATGAGAAATGAGATATATTTCCGAGCCTTCTTTCTTCATTTTTGGCACTTTTCAATCTAATCTGTTATTTCCTTTGTCTTTGCTGGAATGATTTATACAATGCCCCAGAAAATTTTTTCAATATAATATTTTTCAATATTGATATATTACATTTGGAATTGGGGGTTCACAGTTGTGGTTTTACAATAATATAGCATTTCCTTGTAGAAGTGAATAGACGGAATTATTATTAACTTGAATGGCACGAAGGTGGCTGCAGCTGCTATATTGAGTGGCCATTTTATAGACTGAGGTTTGGTTTTCAGTATCTTTATACTGACAATATTTTCAGGGCTCTGTGAACTGACCTGTTAACCCTTTGAGTCCAAATCTCAACATACATGTACATATTCTCCTCACTGTTCTTTACACATTTCTTATGGCACTAGTTAGGAGAATTTTGTTAAAGATCACATTTTTAATTATTGTTGGTTATCATGTTCTTTATTCTTGTGACTTGATTTATGTTGATGAAGGAGTGATGGTGCTTGTCACGCTTTTGGGGCTGTAAAGGTTTAAACTAGACGTTCACAGACTGTACTCACCTTGCCTTGAATCATCTCATATATGAGACAACCTAGGCCCCACCAGTCGGGCGAAAATGTATAGCGCTCATTTCTTACAACTTCAGGAGCTGCAGGATAGAGAGGATAAAATTAAAGCCTTGTAGTTAAAAAGCTGTGATATTTCATGCATTGGTACAGTTAAAGACAGTATTTTGTGTTGTTGGTGTCTTAAGCCCCATTCACACCAACAAAACATGTTTAATTAAACCGGGTTTAACAAAATGAAAATTGGTAACAGAAAGCTAAACGATTGACTTTGACATAGGATTCAAGTAAACGTTAACTTACGCTTCCATTGTGCTAAAGCTGCAGTCTACAAAAATCCGAAAGCAGCTTTTATGAAGAGAGCAATTTTAAACTGTGTTTAACTAACAGCTTTTAAACGTGTTTAAGCCTTGGTGTAAATGGGGCATTAGTAATTAATAAAAGTAAACTAAGTAATTTTATTTTAAGTGAAACTTCTCTTAGCTTAAAGCTACTTTACAGGAAGCCCACTTCCACCTTTGTTTATCAAGCACATTTTTGGGAAATATTTTTTCTATTTACCCCAAGTAGAGCTGGGTGGCAGGGTGAGTGATTAATTTATTGAGGTATTTTAAGGGGGTGATTATTCAAGATAAAATGCATGGCTGTAATGGCTTTCAAAATATCATGGATATTTAGTACTCAAATGGGAGAAATTTATGCATACCCATGTAGCCTATTGTTCCGACTCTCCCTCGTATTGTTTCACCATTTTTTATTTGAACAGCTAAACCAAGATCTGAGATCCGAACATGACCGTCATCATCTAAAAGAAGATTTTCTGGTTTCATATCTCTACAAGAAAATAAAATCAAAACAAAGGGAATTTAGTTATCACTATAACCATTGTCACTGTCAAATCCTTGCCATCATCATCATCCTTATCACATTATTTTGTCATCATTGTAATGATCGCTTATAATAGCATTGTTGGTAGATACATGACATACCTGTATTGTATACTTTTCACAGGCATAGTCAGAAAAAGAAAATTCAAGTTCTCCCAACAGGAGTTAAACCTATGATCTTTCAATAATAATTATTAGTTCGGAGACTCTAACTACTGGAGACTTGTGGGGGGACTAGGATTTTCCTTTACCAATTATGCCTGTGTCACTAACTGAAAGAATACGGTCAACTACCATTTATCCACCAGGCATAACATTACAGTTTAAGATTTTGATGTGCAATAACAACATCAGTACCTGTCCAGCACATTCTTTACCACACTATGCAATACAAACAGAGTGGTTTCAATTGAGTGAACAAAAACAAATCAAAATTGTAACAGTACTCTGACTAAACACAAGATAACAACATAAACAACAAAATGGAACAATCAGCATTCAAAGCATACCATTAGTAAGAGTAAGATAGTTAGAATATCTGTGCAAGCAAGTCACAAAAAATATTGGTTGCTTTCAAGTGACCTTTTGGTTGGTGTTGCCGTTATGGTTGCTTGAAGTCTCTAATGTGTCACCCAATACTGAGACATACATGTAGTAGAAAGCTAAAAGGTTGTTTAAGTATTACCTGTAGACTATTCTCTTTGAGTGTAAATGAATTAATCCTAACATGACTTCGGCAGCATAAAATACTGCTCTTTCTTCTTCAAAACCAGGATTTCCCATGTTGTGGATGTGGAACTTTAGATCTCCACCATTCATTAGTGTTAAAACCATACAGAGTGCATCTTTGGTTTCATAAGCATAAGCTAAACTGACCTGCAAAGGAAGGCAAGCCACATGATAAATGAGACTTACAATTACATGTGCGTAAGGTTTAGCCCTTCCTGACTACCCCCATCACAATTTCAGGGTTGCAGAGTGTAGAAGAGCTGGCTGTCAGCAAATTCAATGAACTGAAAACGAGTCAATCATCACTTGAATTGCACTTAAAGGGGCAGTATCATGGGGTTTTTGATATCTTTTGTTAAAAATGACGAAATTAGACCTTCAATCAGCTGCCTTGGAAATAATTCTAGAATGGCGAGAGGAGAGAAATCAACTCAATTCTTAAAAGGAACAACTCATTATCCGTTCTAGCGCATTTTGGAAACAAAAATGTGGGAACTTGAAAAAAATTAGTCCAATATTTTTCAAGTTTCAATCTGTTCCGACCCACTCTGTCTTTGGCCAGAGGCATTAATCGACAGCCTTATTGCACTTGGGTGATAATTTATAACAAACTTGACAATTATTTCTTTGTTTCTGCTGACAGACAAACATTCTTGGGTTTTGAAACGACAGCAAATTTACTTGATACTTCCCCTTTAAGAGTAAAGGATTTGCAGAAACAGTGTAAAAAGTTCATCCATGTACAATACACCCAACCTGAGTTGAGTTGTCTATGAGTCCAGACAATTCGACAATGATTGGATGATTCACTGGAAGTCAGGTCCCAAAATTAAGGGCAACAAAAACCTTTCTCATTCTTAAAGCCTGTGCTTGAGGTAACACTCGTCTAATGAGCAACAAACCTTTCTAGATTTGCCAAAAATTCTAGCCCCCCATAACAACCTATGCGTATTTTTCTAAGTTTCTTTCAATATGACTTTAGGTAAGTGGAATCAACTCCATCCGTACACGATTTGACTCATTTTGGTTGTACTGGACAACCCTCAAAAAGTTAATGAAAACATCCATGCCAGGCCTGCCTACTCAGTGTTTCCTCTGCCACACCCACTTAGCAGTGCACTCCCCTGTAGACCTTAGCAGAGGACATTTTTTCAGTCGTCACTGAGTAACCCACCACAAATCTGCTGTCAATTTTCTCTAAAAGCTGCTTCTCATTTAATGCCATGGCTTCTCCTTTTCTTCTCTTTATTCGTTTCTTCTCCAGCTTTTTCATGGCATACATTTTCCCACTGATTTTGCTTTGACACGCACAGACCTGAAAGACAAAATGGCATGGCTATGAACTTTCAATCCCTCATTTTATAAAGAGACACTCTTAACAGGACACAGGATTGTGTGACTTTTAATAACTGAACACAACTTACGTGATCTCAATGTAATACTAGTGGAATTATAGTAATTCTTTGTTTACAAACATACGTCACATGATCATAATTATTAATAGTACTTTATTGATCCGCTTGTAGTATTCGGAGCATTCATTATGGGGGGATTTCACCTATATGCCATTTTTCCACCACTGGACATGGCTTTAATGGAAATATCTCGTTCACGTTTCAAGCAATCCAAAAACGCTATCATCATCCCGTGAATCTGTGTTGTGGGGTGTTTTGTGAATTTTTGGGTGATTTTTGGGCATATTTGGGAGGAGATAGTTTTTCTAGAAGGATTGGTAAAATTAAGAGAAATAAGAAATATTGAAGGTTAAGTGAAGTTTTAAAATTAGAATTTGTAGTTAATAATAATAGACGGACACCAAGTTAATCCACTAGCAACCTGGGGTGCTCTTGCATGGGTATCAACTGTCTGTTGGTGTCCCAAAAATCATTTTCTTTCTTCTATCTCTTCTTAAAACCTCTTCAAATTTCATTCAAATTTAGGTTAAATCCCCCCTTAAAATAGGAGTTGACTACAACATGCGTCTCTCTTCTGTATCATTTTGACGTACGATACAAACCTTACATGTCACATTGATTCTAGCAATATTTCACTTACTAGGTTCTGACATCGTTGAATTACGGACAAAATGTAATTGCATTAAAGGATGGAGCTTTAGGTACCCAATGTGCTATGGTACTGCATTCCAGCAGTTAACTTTACCTTAAAATTTAAATTACAACATTGAACCTACCTCTCCAAATCCACCTTTCCCTAACACTCTGTAGTGACGAAATGTCTTCTTCGTGACAGGTTGTCTGATGAGGAAGAACAAAACATGGTTGTTTAATATATACTACAAACTGTGTGAGCTGCGTAGCACCCATGTAATGCCATACAAATGGAATGAAATTATTTTTATTGAGTGAGGTGAGAACTACTGTCCTTCTAGTCCCCTGGGCTTGCTAGCTCTGTGAAGGAAATGTGGATTGCCAACAAGTGCTGGTGATCTACTCCGTGGGTTTAAATCCTGCCGAGTTTTGTGACCGCCGAGGGGATTTTTGTGACCAGATAAATTTTAAAAATCATCACAACTGCTCTACCAGTATGTCACTGGTACCCATTTATGTACTTAGGTGAAGAGGGATCCATAATGGGGACAAAGTTTCTAGTGAAAGACAGTTTTGTTTAATTATTCAGACTGAAACAAAACATTTTTACCTCTCAAGCCACTTCCACTGCAAATATCTGGAGAAGTACATTGTCTGTTGGTAATCCTCAAAAGGTTTGTCCCCTAAGAAATCATTGACTTCCCTAGGACAGAGTGAAGTTAATGACAAAATTAGGTTTACTTAATTTTAAAGTTCTGTTCCATGAGATTAAATAACAGCTGAGAATAATGTACTAGAAAGATAATATATTGACATGTACACATGCATATTATTCACATGTACATGTACACATTTGGCATTGGCATGAGCGCATGCTGGTCACATTCATGTGAGCACAAACAGGTCTTTCACATGCGCATAAGCAGAGGTACGTACATTTTCAGATCTGCAATCGTTACCCAAATTAAGGGCTTAACAAGGTTGTGAGGTTACAAGTTTTTTAATTTGTGTTGTTTGTAATAAAAACGACTAGGAGTTTAACTTAATGGAAATAGTCAGATGTACTTAGGTCTCATTGTGTAAACATGCTTAGTTCAGTAAGTCCCCCCACCCCCACCCCAGCAATAGTACATGTACGCCATCACAAAATCAACTGTTGTTATTTAGCTTCCTTTCATGCAAGTGAATTATATGACTTGTATACATTATGAAAGTGATATTAAAGAAATTGACTTTTAGTTAGAACAGTAAAGCAAATACTATCCCGGCTAGCATGTAAATCTGCTTCATTAGTTGTTAGTGTTTAACTTAACAGTTCCTGTAGTTGCTCATTAAAAAACTTAATATTCACATTCTGATATTTATGTCAAAAAATAAAGAAGAGCCATGTGCCTAAAAAACAATCCCTTTCCGATAAGTAATTCCAGTTAGCATTCCGGGCAGTTAATAAATCAAATCTTGGAAACATATGACCACCTTCTTACTAGCTAAGCACATGTCTTCTAAAATCCTGAGAGTCCCCAACTTGGGGATTTGCCTTGCGTTCTCTCCAGAATTAATTATAGAAAGCACCTATCCCCGTCAGGGAATTCTGTACCCAACTGAAGTCAAACACAACCATCTCAATGCCTTGGAATATCATTCTTATTATTTTATAAATTTCAAGTGGTTTTTTATGTATAAAGGTTTTCTTCTAGTAAATCTGTGTATTGTTCCCCTGTGCACACAAAGCAAAGGAACAAGTGGCCTTCTCACCAATGATTTTCTTTTTGTTTCCTTATAAATATTTTTGGTGATACTCAAATGGAAACTATCTGACAGGGCTTCATGCTTGTAACAAATACAGCTAAGCAAACTCAATTTGAATATCATTTTTGGAGCAACAATACTATGACTTAAACAGTCCTTTCAATACCGGTATTAATTTTTTAACTCACTGATTTGGAACAAAAACAAAATAATACTTTGGCTTGTGTAAAAAAACTTCATCAAGGAATTCAGGCTCTACTTTCCACCACAACATCTTTGCATCAGTGAGATTTGGGAACTAAGTCAAATTCCAACCCCGCTTCAGGTTAGGGTCATTAGATTTGCCTTCCACCTTTGGTGGAATCTTTACTATTTATAAATTAAGAACAGCCATGAGTGATATTAAGTTGTCATCTCAGCAAGGTTTTAATATTTTCAATTACGGATGGTGCTTCCCTTTGAGACTGTACAATGTACATTATGTTGTGCAGGCCCATCTCACTAATTCCCTAATTTCTCAAGTACGGTGCACATGAATTCAAAGGTATTTTTGGGTAGTTTATGACTATACAGGAAAAGAAGATCATAGCAAGGGCTATTGGAATAATTATTGATAAAGAAAGTTGGGAGTGACCAGACATTTTTCAGAAATAATATTAAGCTTCAATTTGGAAAAAAATGTCATGTATTATTTAATTTGTATTTTAAAGATTTTTAACTTTTAGTTATTCTTCCTTAATTATCTCTAAAAAATGCCCTTGTAAAGATCAGCTATTCCTTCATAATCATAAACAGGGCAAAAGGGGGCACCATGCATCCTTAAATCATTGTGAAAATTTCTGTGTTGTCTGTCAACCCAGACAAATCCACCATGAACACCTTGTTTAACTGGCCTCTTGACAAATCATTGTGAAAATTTGTGTTGTCTGTCAACCCAGACAAATCCACTATGAACACCTTGTTTAACTGGCCTCTTGACAAAAGCTCATGCACTTATATCCTCACATAAACAACCTTGTTGATCCACCAACCTTTTAATACAACCACTTTTCATGGCCGTACATGTAGGTTGTTGTATTAATGGGGTTCTTCTGTATTGTGAAATAAATTAAGGTTTGTAATAGTCCCAAAAACAACAGCAGTAGATGACTGATATTCTCAAGTACTGTAGATGCCTCTCTTTTGAAAGAAACCCACTGGCCATACAAAGAAATGCCAAGCCATAAGTCTTTTTCATCAATGGCTTCCAATTTATTATTAATAGTCTTTTTTCGGTACATGTTAATTAGCCCTAAGGCTACTAACCTCATTTTGTAAGGTAAAACTTCTATTGAATTTTGCATGTGCTAACAAGGCTAGCAACGTTGGCTAATTTCCATGAAAATGAAAGAATAATTTTTATGAATAAGGTCTATGCAAAGACATGCCAAGATACACAGCTGTTACTTTGAAGTTGGGGATGATTTTCATCCACAGACGGCTACTTTTGACAACCCAAATCTTCGTCAGTCACCCACAACGGTCCTTGCCACGACTATTTTTCGTCTCCCTTCTTTTAATCAATTAACTGCTAGATCATAATTATTAATACCTCACAGCATCCTTGAAGAAGTCCATGGAAAACTCCTCATCAGCAGCTTTAGACACCATACTTATTGTCTTCTCTGCAGTATCATCCATGACACCAGCCACTCTAAGGTCGTCTGGCCTTTCAGCAACTAATATTCCATCAAAATAGCGCTAGTTGTAAGGGAAACATACAATAATTACAATCATAACTAAATTCATTAACTTTTAAAGAGGGATGAGTGTTAATCTGATTAACAGCTTTCTTGAGAATGGTCTACAAAGATTATTTAAAGCTACACAAATAACTTGTAATTATAATTATTATTTATAACTATGCTTTGCATTAACAGTAACCAAGGCCCATTGATTGGAACAAACTAGACTGCAAAACAGTCCATTTTCATGGGTGAGTTCATTGACCAAAATTCAATGGCCTGAAAAAGGATTAGTTTCTAGTGGGCTTATATATATTCCAAACCTCCATTCACATATTTATCACGCATTAATTTCTTTCAAGAGAGAAAATGTTCTAAATATCCTGTGTAGTCTTCGACTGCTAGGATTATTAAATATGTATGTACATGTATGTATGTAGAAAAACAAGAGAAAATTGGAACTGATTTGCATTCGAGAAACACCTTTTTCTAGACTGAACTCAGAAAAACAAGTTTAATTTATACTAATCCTTTTACCCCAAACTGTGACCAGCATCTCATTTCTCCTTACAAAATCAGTACTTGATCAAATACACAGGTTATGAAAATAAAGCAAATGATCATCAAAGACAAAATATCTGCATGTTCTAGACTGCAAAACAGTGCAGCTTTCAAAAAAGATGCAGACCCTGAACTTCAAAACTCAACTAATAATTTTTGTTTCACTGCAATCAATCGTAAATACAGCAACAACTGCCTATCTGCAAAATACAGAAACTGACAAAGTGGATCTAAACATCTGTTTTCTAAGAGGTCCGCTGTACTGATTGGAGGCAGTGAAAAACAAAATGGTCGAATCTTTAACTTCAGAGTCCACATGTTATTTAAAGGCGCAGTAAATCAGTTAAAAGGCACAAAGCTGAAAGTGTGGATTGCTTAATGCACAAGCCTCACAACCGCACTGGGTAAAAAAGCTTTCCGTACAATGGATTTGTCTCTCTCCAGATGTTTCGTTCGAAGACAGCACGCATTTGTGTGATAGACCAGTGCAAAAATACAACTGTTTTGCAGTTGATTATCTTCAAACAGATCCTCCCAATTAGCACTACAAGAAATGTGTTAAAATTAACAAAGAGGAGAATGTTTAAGTTGATATCAGAGTTAATAGGGTTACATGTTTCATTTTGCACTTTTTTAGCCCCCAGCAACCAAAACAAAATAATAGAAAGAATTTAATACATGCATGTTGCTCCCAAACATCTGTATAAAACAAACTTTACGCCTAAACTTTGGATGAATACAACTGGCTGACAACAATTAAGATACAAGATGACAATGTATGTTTTAATTTATCAACATTCATTAATAAATCCATGCCAGTTTTGACAACAGAAAATAAATAATTATCTTGGTCTACTGGTAAACAGCCCTGATTCAGAATAAAATTCAGTTGTTGTTGTTGTTGGTTTTTTTTTTTTTTTTTTTTACAAAAATACAAAATTTAGCTACCACTAGAATATATATATCACACCATCCCATCCTACAGAGTATATGTAATTTCAATTTCATTTTGTCGTGCTGAAGGGAAGTTATTGGCAAATAAAAGAAAAATATGATATTTTTGACAGATCTGCGGAAGATTGATTTGTGCTTCGATTCCTGTCCAAACATTTGCTTATTGATAAAGGCAACATGTAGTTATTGCAATAAATTATTTGAAGAAAATTTCTCTGGACTGACTTTTGAACGTGTTATCTTTTACGCAAGCACAAGCAGCTGCAAGCCCTAAAATTTGACTCGGACAGAATTCGCACGCTGGCCGGCCGAATTATAAAATATTCAAACATTTTGTTGTTTTAAGACCTCGTAATTAGCTAGATTTCTCGGAACAAAAAGCTTGTTAGATTTTCTTGTTAAACGCACAAGGCTGACCAAGGAAGTCCGTAATTTGGTCTACCACATCATACGCCTCGCTGTAAAGAACACTTGGGGATTACTTAACCACTTGATCAATGTAAAAAGCGAAAAATCAATGCAATTGAATTTCACAACAAGCATATAGGAGATCCCGTATCTCAAAGTTTTTCCTTACGGTTCCTTGTCGATCTGGAAGATCTTCGGATTATGCCAGCCAATATTGTGTATACATAAAAGAAAGGAAATGCAGTATTTAAAAGGGCAAACAGAATAATATTCAAATTAAATGTCGCAAGTTTTCAGCGTGGTTCGTTTATGAGCGACGACCATTTCAAATAGCTTTCGGCCCGTTTAGGGTCATTATTATAATCATTAGATCTGCCTTCCTCCTTAGTGGAATCTTTCTAACGCAGTTGGGTGTTGTAAATTTATAAATTGAAAGCAGCCATACACGATAAGCTGTCATCTATCTCAGTTAGGTTTCAATCTATATTTTTAAATTAAATCATTGTGAAACCGTGTATACAATAGCGCCAGACAGTGACAACACGAAGAAGGATTGTAGATCATTCCACCAGGAATCGAGGAACAATTTAAAATTTGATCAGTGACAGCTTAAATTATAAATGACGCTCTTCATTAACGAACAAGAAGTGTGGGTAGCACACCATCTTGGAATTCTACTCATTTCGCTTTTGCCCTGTTACAGAGGAGTAATTAAACTCGCCGATCGCGACGCAATAAATTTTTATCGAGTACCTTTGAAGAGGAAATCGTCGTGCAACTTGTACACAAACAATTCCAAGACGCTAACTTTCACGATCGATGTTTGGCACCATTAATGATGGGATTCAGCTGGATAAGGAAAAATTTAGCCCAAGTAAATAACAAACGAGAAAATGTCCTTAGTTACCCCGCAATAACTCACCGTTGGCAGTTGAGGAAGGTGTTTGTGCACCAATTCTCTTGCCAATTCAGGCTTCTTGGACGCCTCAGCTTTATCAAATGTGTCCTAATTCGGGAACAAGAGAGAATAACAATGATTCCTTTATGGGAGCTTCCGTGGACTAATTGAGAGCGCCGATAAATTTACGCAAGGTTGTTCGAACATGCAAGCTGTATATATAGTCCACAAGCGAGATCAAACCTGGCTTACCACTTGGTCAAGAAAGTCGATGGCTCGCTGTAGTTGCGCATTGCCTGCGCAAAATTGTCGGAATAGCTCTCTTCCGATGGGTTCCTTTTGGCAAATTCTGTCATATGTAAGGTGCACTGTATGTAGAGAATACACAGAAAGTCAGTCCAATAAACTTAAGTGCGATGCATGGCTAATCCAATGGAGTTTAGGCAAGCGAGCAGTTGAGAAACACACGAAGAACTCCATAAGACACAGTATAAGCAAGCTTATGACAAGAATTTTAGCTTACGCTCGTTTTTTAGATGCGCAGATATGGTGTGATGCGGAAACTTCAACAGTTCCTTCCATTTCTTACTTCTGCCTTTAGCTTTACCTGCAAAAAACAAGAACTAGATCAAATACACGAGAAGATAGAGTCGCTAAGTGACACGGCTGTGTTCGATTCGAGAGCTCGCGAGCGCGCACACACAAGAGCAAGCGACCATAATCTCGGGGCGCTTTTGGTCGCTGTTTCGCGATCCGTTTTCCATAAATCCCAACGTGATACTCACTCTCTCGTGCTTTTAAGTATACAGTGTTGGCTACGATATTCTCTAGTTCCATAACTTGGGCCAAATCATGGGAAATAAGGTGGAAACCACCCACTGGAAGATGGCTGTCATGGACCGAAACACAACCGTGATCTGTGATTGGTTCCGTGGTTTTTTTAATCACGGCCGTGTTTACCGCAGGGGCACCCCGGTCGGAGCAACCTCAAAAAGAAAACATCGGCGAGTTAAATTTAATTTGAAAGCGGCTACCATACTCGATCGAAATATCATGCAACGTATCTTTTTGCAACAATGTGGAGTACTTTTTGTCGTCTGAATCCTTGTAGGCTTATTATCGGAGTCAAGCTTGATTTGATGGGAGCCCCCTAGGGAACATTGTGCAATATTACGTCATCATTGAAATAATTGAGAACCGCGCGTTTCGGCTCGAAAGCGATATGTAATGGCAATTGAATAAGATCGTGGCAGCGGAGAACTTCAAACAACAATGTTGTTCGTCTCACATGGAAAACTGACGAGAACTAATTCTAATAGTATTGTGGAGACATTTTAGGAAAGAAGGATAATCAAGACTTAACGCAATAAAAACATGGATAGGAAGTAAAGAGCGAAGGCAAAACAATTTTAAATGCAGGGTTTATATATTGCTTTAAACCACCGTCAATTTTTGAAAAATTAAGTCCTTATGCCTGTATATTGCTTTGTTACTTCTGCATATTCGATAAGTGCTTTTTCCAAGATGCTAAATTATTCGATGTTTTGGGTGTACTATGAGGGCCTATGAAACTGAGCGTGTGAAAATATCACTAAAATTTTTAAGAATTTTTTTTTAAGTTCACCGATTCTGGCTGTCTTGTTTGGTTGAAAAAAACAAGAGGAAAATTAGGGTCAAGGTAACTTTTATGAAATACTTACATTCATTAATTCGCTATAAAATTGATGAAATAGACTGATTACACCACGGTTTTATTCCATTTCGTCTAGGCGGGTGCATTAGTAGGTCTATTAATTGCATTAGCAACTTTCGGCAGCTTTTTGAGAATAAAACAAGGAATTTTCCGTTTATGGAAGACAATTCGACAACAAGCTACATACAACACAAAAAATTGTTGTCTTACTTGGTTTATCAACGAACAGGATTAAAATACTTGAATTGGAAATACGATAATCCAATGCAACATGAAAAAGACAAAACAAAAGAAAAACAAACAATAAATGTTAAGAATACGCATTATGATGAGTCTATGATATGTTGACGATGATCGCCCAACCCGACTCATCACGCAATATTTGTCACGCTTTGTCACGCAACAACAATGCCTGACAGAGCCACTCGATTCTGTCAGATGGTAAAATTTTTGGGGGACTACTTTTCCAATGGATTAAAAAAATATATTTTCTATCCCAAAATTTCATGTCTCTAAGAAGCATCGGGGCGTTCACGAGCAAAAAACCGGCTTCAAAGGAGAAAAGGGGTTACTTAAAGGAGCTGGCTCGTCACGCAATCTTTTCTCCCAACGTTGGGGAGGAAAGATTGCGTGACAAGCCAAAACAGATCTGCAAGTGAGGCTACCATATGCCGGAAGTGGCACTAAAAGTACTTGGGGTAAAACTCTTTTTGACTTATTCCCTTCCCCGAGCATTATCGAGCAAAAGAGAGACTAAACCCGGTCTAAACTCGGTCTAAACCCGGGCCACGTTAGTGGGAGATGAATGACCACACCACTTAGCCATCCCTGCTTCCCGTCTGCGTACGTACATAATTGAATCCAAAACTGCCGAGAAGTAAATTCCCGTGGAGCGTTTTATTATGCTGTATTACATGGTATTATGTTGCCTGTGGATAAAGTCATAGAGTGTGATCATTCACATGAATGATGGCGTAGTTCTAGCTGAACTGTTTTTATGCCGCACAAGGTGGTTCTAACTTATCAGTTAGCCTGTAGCCGTGTAGTTTACAAAGCTACAAAACTGAGAAAAAAAAAGCGTTTTTTTCCTCTGTGACTCTGTTTCTATCATGCAAGAGTCAAATCAATAAAACTTATTTCCGGTGCAGCTGTCTGTTTTCAAAAATACCGGTATATGATACATTTTGGCAAAATCAAAGCTGCGATTCTTTAATTTTTCTCTTTTAATAGTGTGGTCTAACCTTTGTCTATGTGAGTCACGTCTCTGCGGACTCGGTGAGCGTGCAGTTTCGGCGATGAAGTTGCTAAATAACACGACGAAGCTGTCCTGGTAGCCTGTAACAGGTTGAAAACAAAAAGTCACATTACTATAATGATTGAACTGTCAGATCGAGTCGGAGCACGCGCAACAAAGGGGAGCTCCCCTTTTATATCTATGCCTTTGCCCTTCGCGCCGCCGAAATTAACTCAATCACTTGCTACCGATGCTACACCAATTACTTCACTTTGTCAAGCAAAGCGGGCCTGAAAAGAGCAATTGTTTTGCACTATTTTCGTCTATGTACTAATTTTTTCAAGAAAACATAAACGCGAATCTCGCAATTGACCGCGTAAACGTTTTTCTATGAAATCTCTCTAATTAGTTGGTTATCAGTGTAGGTTCTTCCATTGAAAGTGCCTGTCCAAAAACAGCAGACAGTGAATAAAGGGGATGTCATATGGCTGAAGAAAGCGTGGTCATTGCACGCGTGCTGAACAAGAATGCTGTATCATGACAGACTCGAAACAATAGAAAACTCCCAGAGCACAAACTCCGCCAAAACGCTAAAAATCTTCAATGTTTACTCACATTTGGGCTTATAGAAGATAATGTCACATTTTCTCAATGACCAAGAAATTCAGAATCCGGGTAGTTAGTCAATCATTTGTGGCCCTGAAAACATTTGAAGGAAAAAAAAACTACGAATTTTTAAGAAAATGCTTTTTTTGTGAGAAGGACACTTAAACGGTGACAAACGTCAACAAATAGCTAAAACTATAATTTCTATATGTTTGCATTGCTCGAAATCGCGCACATTTACAAGACCCTAAAGCTTTTTGCTGACTTGCAAGGACCCATCTGTCATAAAGATCCCCAAAATAAAGGAATAAATCTCATAGTTTATTAGATATAATCGTGTAAAGTTTGCTTATCATTTTTACATAACTAATGATTTAAATTTGGAAAGCGCTGAATTTCTCGAATTGGGTCTTTGCGATTTTGATGAAACTGTGTTCAGCGCAAGGCACTAATGCGCACTATGTGTCATGTGTAGCCGAGAGATTTTCACGAAAAAAAGCCGGCAACAGCAGAATTTCGACTTAGACCTTAAAGGGGCGTGGCACTATAACCACGTGACATTTACTCCGATCGCCAAAATTTTTTTGCTCAGTATATTGTAGATTGATCTATATGTTATCCATTCTATGTGTTAGACTTACGATAAAAGTAAAGGTGGGGATACCAAAGAGCTTCAAAGAAGGATGGTACCGTCAAAAAATAACTGGGTCGAGTCACCTTAAACAGCAACGACTTTATAAACTGGAATTCCCGATGAATCTCCTGTAACAAGCGCAGCTCCGGCTCCCAGGGCCGTGGCGACTCTTCGTGAAAACTGTAAGCACTGAACAGGGCTCTTGCACCGTGCACGTGAGATAGATTGAACGTTAAAAGATGTGAAGGGATCAAGGGAAAACTGTGAAGAAGAGAATGCTAGTATAGCTCTGAAATTATCTTCTAAACAGAAATCGTGACTTACAACTGAGGGAAAACCGTAAAATGACACTTATAATATAACAAACGCCAAATCCGTACAACTCCGACGCTTTAAAAGTAAAAAAAGAAAAAAACTATACGATAAACGAATTAAAAACTAAACTTAACAAAAGGCTTGTTTAAAGAGGTAAGTCTTAAGACGAGATTTAAAACTAAAAACTGAGTCACTACATATTATATCCAAGTAGAGTCCATTCCCCAGCCTAGGGACAACTACGCTAAAGGCTCGATCGCCATAACTCTTGAGATTAGAACGAGGCACTCAGTTTCATGTACCTTTTGTTGCACGCCCTGAGGCTGTGACCAGAGACATCACAGCTGTAGGAAGCATCCTGCCTTATTAAGGCCTTAAATGGGTATCTAATCGAAAAATGCGCAAAACGCAAAATTTTGTTCCGATGACAGTGCGACTCATTGTAAAAGGAAAATTAGCGAGCAAATAGCTGAAACGTTTGTGGTTCCTCAGAGATCTGGAGACTGAGATTCCGACTCAGTCTGCTATGAAGCTAAGTTTAGGACCGTGACGAGAGTTGTTTGTTAGTTTGCAATGAATTGAGAGTAGTTGTTGTGATCAAAATTTTCAGTAATGTCTGTGAGTGTTTGAAATCTCTCTCCTGTTTCTCCAAGGAACAAGTATTGTGCTTAAACAGGTTCGCCATGCTCTCTGATCTTTGCCAGGGCCTCCTCGAAGGTCGAAATTAGGAAAAACACTTAGCATTTTCATTACCTGATTGGCCTGCCTCAGTTTGTCAATTTCCTGAGAGCAGTTGTGCTGTGGGTCCCCGCCCGTTGGTGTGTTTTGGTAAACCATATCGGTTATCTTTTGACGAAACCATCTGTCCCTAGTCGGGATGGAGTCGCAAACATGTTTAAGGACGGTGCCTACTAATAAAGAAGTATTTTTCTTAGGTTTATGACTATGCGGGGAAAGCAGATCTTAGCAAGGGCTATTGAAGTCCAAAAAGAAATTTGGGGGAAAGCACGCATTTTTTTTAGAGATAATTAAGCAACAATAGTAACAACAACAGTAACAACAACAGTAATAACAACAGTAAAATACAAAGAAATGTGTGGCTTTTTTGTTCAAAATTGAAGCTTTTTTATCTCTGAAAAATGCACAGTTACCCCCAAGTTTCTTTTTGGATAACAAAAGCACTTGTTAAAGTGCACATAACCCCAAAAAATTTTTTTCGCTTAAATAAATCTTTGCACCTGTTCGAAACGCATTGAGCCTTTTTGCGCCTTTTTTCAACCAAATCTTGACTTTTTATAGGCTGTAAAAGTTACGAAATCTAGCCATCATCTGTCCCATGACCGAGCTAGTAAGGGGCATGGGTCTATTCCTTACTTGACGTCACAAACTGATTTACATTGTATTAAGTCTTTGTGAAAATGCATGTAAAGCAGTTTGTGACGTCATGTAAGGAATAGACCCATTTCCCTTACCAGCTCGGTCATGGGACAGATGATGGCTAGATTTTGTAACTTTTAAAGCCTATAAAAAGTCAAGATTTAGTTGAAAAAGGCGCAAAAAGGCTCAATGCGTTTCGAACAGGTGTAAAGATTTATTTAAGCGAAAAACATTTTGGGGGTTATGTGCACTTTAAGTTCTGCATTCTCTGCCAAATCTTAAACTGCGCAAAAATATCCCTTTATTAGTAGGCACCACCCAAAGGAAACTCGATTACCTCGAGATGCGCCGAACGTATGTGCAGTAACAAAAGCAGGCACCGTCCTTAAGATAAGGTGAAATGATAGATGCATTTTTTCAGTCAGCGACAGGCATACTCGCGAGTACAGGAGACTCATGGGAGCTAGACCATCAAACTCTGAGGTTCATGTGACAAAGATCCTTCATACTGCTAAAATTTCAATGTCGATGAGTGGTATATGTAAAAGAAATAACTGAGATGTTCAGTTTTAAGCCTGGTGATATGACAATTGTATTTTTTCAGACAGTAACACAGGCATAATCCGAAAAAAAAACGGCCGAGTTCTACAAACAGGAGTCGAACCTTTGACCTATTGATTACTAGTTCGGGTGCTCTACCACTGAGCTACAGCTAGGAGACTCATGGGAGCTGTAGGTCCAAACATCCTGCATACTGCTAGGATTTCAATGTCGATGAGTGGTATATGTGAAATAAATGTGATGTTATGGCACTATCTCCAACAAGCCTCTTGTAGCTCAGTGGTAGAGCATCCAAACTAGTAATCGGAAGGTCTTAGGTTCGACTCCTGTTGGGCGGATTTTCTTTTTCCGAGTATGCCTGTATAAGTGACTGAAAGAGAAAACCTATCATGCTTAACATAGTATAAAGCAAGGCCATAAAACCTTACAGTTTTAACTGTTACATGCTATCAGTAGTCAACAGAAGACCAACAGAGTCCTTGGCATCTCTAATTAGCACTGGGCGAGTGTTAAACGAATGATATCCAGTGCACTGAGCCTTAAAGACTTAAAATTCAACCTCAAAAATTGTTGAACCAGCCCTACGTTGCTCGCGCGCAGTGATTCAAGGAAGTCAAATGATGAAGCGCGCGCCGTTAATTCGCTGTATTCCTGTTGCCATCCTCTAGCGCGCCCACACTCAGGCACCCCAGGCTCTTTCGGCTAACCACTGAAGACAAACGCCGCACAAGAGGAAATTTGTTTGGAGAGGATATTGGTTGTCATTTAGAAAATATAGGAAAAAGCTAATTTGCTTACTTTAACATATATTCTGTAGACGCTTTGTTTAGCCTTTTTTGGAGAAAAACTAATAGATATGTTTTTGAGACATTCGGGCTTTTTAAAGGTCCTTTAGATTATCTGCAATAGCGGAAAAAAAAAACTTGATCGACTGGTCAAGCACTAAGAACATACTAAGGAAACTTTGCTTAGTGTTTTTCTGTGTTTTCATGATAACGCTATATATCATAAAGATCCAATCTCAACGACTCAAACTCTTTAAAAACAAGCAGTCAACAAACCTAGGAAGAAAATTTAGTGCTTTCTTTTATGGAATAACTTACAGTGACATTATGAGAAATATCGAGAAAAGACATCGCTTTAGTAGTTTAGCTGAGAGTCGTGTGGGGCTCTTACCGTCGATTATGTGATTTAAAAAAATAACTTACTTACCTCAACTGTGCACAACTTTCACTGAGGTAAAAACCTGTTTTTGTTCGTGAGTCAATCCTCTTACAAGCTGACAGAGGACTTCTACATATTTCAGCGCTATTTTAACACTTTTTGTTAAACTGAATAAAGCGCTCTCAAAGCTTACTAAATAAGCCTTCAGAGACGCAACTAAATCAGTGTGAAGCAGAGTGCACCTACCCACGCGTCTTCTTCAACGAAAATAATTTCGTTGTCTTCTTTTAGCCACTAAAAACGTGCTTATTTGAATTATCCCTTCTTTTTTATGCCGCCAATATAGCTCGGGAGCTAAAGTCGATTCTAAAGGATCGTTTAATTGAGAAAGACCGCCGGGTATCGATTTTTCACTGTTCTGTTATTGTTTTTCGTTGTTGGGGGGACTTTGAAAACGGAAAGAAAAGTGCAATCGAAAACGGATTAAAATTTTTGAAAATGAAAATCCATTAGTTAAATGTTTTATTAAAATTGAAGAAAACCACGTTCCTATTTTTAGCATTTTACAACAAATTGTTGGAAATGTTTTTGAAAATTTTGCTATGTTTGGCCATAACAACTGTAGGTAAAGACAAGCCGTTTGCCGAGACAATAGAAATTGTAAACTGACCGACTGTAGTATAAAAATTTAACTGCAACGTAAAACCGGACAATTGTACTAAATGATATATAATAAAGGAAAGAAAAAAAAATCACAGAATTTCACCTCCTCAGATATAATTGTTTTATTCAGTACCCTAGCCAATGAGAGCACGTGCAGTTAGTCAGATAGGTGAGCTAGATTAAATCGTTCGTATTTTAATAGCATGCATTTCACCACCCACCTGCCGACAGACAAAGTCAAATTTAATTCTCACAGCATAGCATCAAACATATGTGTAAAAATAAACGTCGGTAAAATTAGAATTTTCCCTTTGTTTTGCCCGCGACTTGCCTGCTTGCTTCACCACGAACTGAAGTTCAGGCGAAAGGAAGCCCAACAACAGGTCTAGATCATATGAAACGGGGAAAGCACTGTCTTAATTGGATAGTAGCAACGGCTACGACAGTGACGACAAGGACAACGTCGCATTATAAGGGTAAAACTTTATTTTTTTGTGTGTTTATTCTTTGCAAAACAACAACGTGGAACGACTTACAGTGCGACTCCTGTTACCAGGGTTACTTAAACAAATCTGGCCAATCAGATTGCAGGACAAGAACAATGAATTTCAACCAAAGTTGATTGAACCAATCACGAGTAGACGGAAAACAACGGTTAAAACCCAAAATTTTGGAATTATTCACTGTTCGTATCATACTATGATCTGATTGGCCAGTTTTAAGCGACCCCGGTTATAGACTGCTAGCAGCCCCTTTCTGAATTGTCGGGAGGTCCCGCGAAATAGCCGAGCGCGAAAAAACTGGAGCTAACGAGCGGAGGGGGTCTCTTCTTGTCTATTTCTCCTCGCTCCAGTCTCGCTGCGCTGTGAGCACACCCTCTCGACTAACCAGAAAGGGACTGCTTGCAGTCTACTCCGCTAATAGCAGTCGCACTGTAAGTCTAAGTTGTATCGAGCAGTGAGCACATAACGGAGAATTTCTCATTATCTTTTTCTCCTCCTCCCCCTCCTCCTCCTTCTCCTCCTCCTTCTTTTTGTTATTTGAACACTGTTCTTACCTATTATCTACGCTGATTCCGGTGGTTTTCAATCTAATGTTGGGAAACCAAAACAGGACACCCGTAGTTACCATGGCCAATCAGAAAAGACGCAGACAGTGGACCAATCATAATTCGAATGTAGCCGGCGCCAAGCGGGGAAAATTCGTGCGAGCGAGTCACGATCGGTTTCGCTTTTCTTTCTCATTGTTTGAGAAAGTGGCGCAAGTCTTGTTAACCAATCATGGAGCGTAGTAACACAAAACCAAAGTAAAACGGAGTACGTTCGATACTCAATTGAAAACCAACCGTCTTTCAACTTGCGCAATGTAGCCGACTATCCAAGAAATGAATTAGTAGGAACTGCGTTCAAGGTATAGCCCCGTCTACACGAGCAATTTTTATATGGGAATTTTTATGTGGCAATTTTTATTTGCCCCTTGTAGATGATGAGAAATGACCAATTTTTATATGACAACTGCATTTGCTGAAAAGCTGGTGTGTTAGTTTTTATGTGGCAAATAAAAATTGCCACATAAAAAAATTGTCCGTGTAGACGAGATGCCACATAAAATGTGACAAATTTTCCAACGTCATCTGTAGAACCCAGTCCCTACAGTCCCTAACATTTGCGCATCCAGCATGGCGCCATCTTGCTCTTTGCCTTTCCATGGACATCTCCGCTGTGCGAAATTATTACTGACGCAAATTAACAACAAATATTTGTCGAGCCATCTACACGGGCAAATAAAAATTGCCACATACAGTTGCCACATAAAAATTGCTCGTGTAGACGGGGCTTAAGAAAGAGAAGAAAGAAGAAAGATGAAGTCTCGCCGAAATATTTCTCCAGCTCCAGCGTCTACTACGCAGGCTAACTATTGGTCCCGATTCAGAAACCGTATACTCGCATCTAATGTACCGTACTACAGTACACAGCGATGGCGTCTACGCCATTTTTTCTTTAACGACATTTTTTCAGTAATCAAGGACGGCAAAATCCCAAGACGCACCAGGGGTCGGTTGTTCGGAACCCGATTAACGTTATTCCCCGATTAGAAATTATCAAAACCGAGGAACAAAATTTGTTTTTAAAAGAGTCCTCACTGATTAGCAATTAAACTCGAATTAAAGTTGACGTTAACCCAGGATTAGATTAATCGGGCTTTGAACAACTGGGCCCAGAGCTTTCGCATAATGCAAAAGAAGGAGCGAAAATGTATTAGGCGTACGGCGCAGTTTCTGCTGAACGTGACCCAAAACATTTAAGGCTGGCTTACACGTATGACGCAAGCATAAGCATAACTGAGAACAAGAGAAGAACAAACAACAACATCTCCTCGTCGCTGAATACCTCCTCCTTTGGCTTGGCGCCAAAATTTTTATTCACTGCCCCTGAGTATGTCACCTTGTGTTTATGCCAGCTACGCAGGCTGACATAAAACACTACTGAAACTTCTACAGTCGAACCTGTATATAACGGCCCTATATTAAGCGGCCACCCTCTATTAAGCGGCCAGTTTTCAAAGTCCCGATTGTTCGCTCATATAAACGCTGCATTTGTTAGCTGTATTAGGCGGCCACCTCTATTAAGCGGCCGCGGCCACCCTGTAGCAGTCCTATGTTTGTCTTTCTTTGTTATTTTTACCTGTATTAAGCGGCCACCCTTGAATGGAAACTAAGCCATCGTATCACGAACGCTAAAAGAAATTTGTTTTGAATATGGTTCACTCTTTAGCTAGCAAGAAATTCCTCTTTAATTAGCTTGTTCTTCAGCCATGTGACATTGAGCATTGAGCGTAACAACTATGAAAGGACTGAATGAGATATTTTGTTGTGACTGTTGTGAACTGTAAGTCATAGAAATAGAGCACTGTATACTGTAGAAGATTGGAGGACAATTTATTGCATAGTACTTTTACACAATGTTACGTATATTATACCGTTAAGTTACAAGTTGGCACTGAACTTTGTTTAAAGTATTGGTCGCTTGAAAGAGTGTTGATTGTCCTATTGTTTCCTTGCATGGACTGTTTTTGTATGATACGCCATTAATATTGACTTTAGACAACGCCCAGTGAGTATTTTTAGTGATCCTGTATTAAGCGGCCACCTGTATTAAGCCGGCCAGTTCCTGAAGTCCCGAGGGCGGCCGTTATATACAGGTTCGACGTATTACTACATATATAACTTGCAAATCCTTTCCAGGATAGTTCGCAAGTTTCGAGGTCAATAATAGTGGTACGCAAGAATGCGCGAAAAATGATGTTAATGAATATTACATCAGTACCAGCTATAGCATGTTGCCAAATTAAGTAGTATTCGGTCTTAAAAAGTTTACCACATTCTATTTATATCACTGGCTCTAACCCAGACATGGTTGCTTTCTCTCTAAGTTTTATTTTGAGCAAACTCACTGACTGGTGTCAACACAAATTTCTAACACCACATCCGGGCAAGCCGGAGTTTATGCTAATGAAACGCGGCATCTCCAAAGTTATTAATCAAGTTGCCTTCACCAGATGTTTAGGTGTTGATTATTTATTTTCATCATTAAGTGTACATTAAAATTTCATCATTAAGTGTACATTGAAATTGTACTTTAAAATAGTACACTTAATGATGAAAATAAATAATCAACACCTAAACGTCTGGTGCAGGCAACTTGTTTAATAACTTTGGAGCCAAATTTTATACCCTGTAAAGGGTATTATGCTAATGAAACGCGGCACCTTTATTGGCCCTTTACAAGGTATAAAATTTGGCTCCAAATTTATTAATCAAGTTGCTTCCACCAGATGTTGAGGTGTTGCTATTGACAAAGATCTTAAACAATGGTCGACCAAACAGGTTTCGGAATTGTCCAAATCATTTACACGGAAACTCAATCTTTTAAAATCATTTTATTTCCTCCCTGTCAACTCTCGGTTGGACTTCTGCTACAAAGTTATATTGCCGTCTATAACGTGTGGTCTAATAGCCGGGGGCTCTTGTAACATGCACAAAACGTTGTTCGACGAACTTGAACGATTTCGTGCAAGAGCCGCTAAAATTATTTTTCGCCTTGATTGGTGTATGTCAACCGAAGTAGTTTTAAACACTGTAAAATGGAAGCCTTCACGGCATATTTATTTTCATCGGCTACTTGTTCTGGCCTATAAATGTTACTATGAACTTATGCCTGGCCTTCTTTAAGACTTATTGGTAAAACACGAGACTAGGTACTGCTTAAGAAAATAATTTTGTTTAAATATTCCAATGCCTAAGACAGATATGGCTAAGAAGTCTATCCAATACTTGAGCGCTGTACTCTGGAACAAGCTTGGCAACGAAATGAGGATGAACAGTTCGTTGGACAATTTTAAACGATTGATTAAGAAAATTCCCCCTGAATTTTATACATTTTAGCTTATTAGTATTTAATGTAGGTAGAATCTCAACTTATTGTTTTAATCTGTATTTCGTATTTGTAGTTTTTACTTAGACACGACCACATCCGCTATGCTGTTATTTTATCATGTTTAAATAAATGCTTCTATTATTATTATTATTCGTTCTACCCAGCTGCAGTTGACATTTTTCATTGTTGAGATCTTGGGTTAAAACGAAAGTAAATACTGTTCGATTGGAAAGGCACCTGCCAATAATCCATGTCATGTGATGCCTCCATGACAACGGAAAAGCCCTGGGAACGAGGTTGATCTGGAACTCTGGGAGACTGGGACGAGTATCGTTGAGCTTCGCATTGACAAAAAGTCGCGGGAAAAAAATGTCCACATTAAATCACATTCGTATATTCCACAGTTTTCATAATTAATGCAAGTCGTTTCTTTGTCATTGACTCGCTGTCTTTTGTCATTGTTCGTTTGTTTCAGACAAACGGAATGCCTGTCATTTCACAAGCTTTCTTTGTTGCCAAATTATCATCACAGCAATTGTTCATTGTTACAGTTCCACTACTAGGGGGAAGAGAGCGGAATTTATCCTGACTTGTAGGAATGCGCGAATATTAATATGTATTCAAATAAAGCAATATTCAGGTTGACAAGCTTGAATGAAAGTGAATCTTTGTCGATCCACAAAGCTTCAAGACACCAGTGCATGCAAGTCCATCGCGCTTCATGTTCCCTGACTCAGCATATCAGCAGAATACGATAAGTGGTTTTTGTTGTTTTTTTTTTTGTTTAATGTTGAGTGGGTTTCTACTAACAATGCAGACCAATAGTCTGGGTTTTAGAAAATTTGGCAAAGAGCAACCATTGCAAGTGCCGCACGGAAGAAGCAAATGACATTCTGCGTCTGAATCCATAAATGGACATCAACAAGGCTTAAAGAAGGAATCTGTTGTGGAATTACATGATTAGTGTGCCAGTAATAATAGCACGAACACGTCTTTCAGTGAAATGGCAACAACCAAAACTAAACCGAGTGGCTGTTGTTTGCTGACTCAGTTCTGACGAATCTTGTACGCAGATAGTTCACATTTCCAAACCTGCAGCCGGTGATATCGAGATTAAGGACAGTGCCTACTAACACCGAAGTATTTTTTAGGTATTTTTTTAAGTATGGTTTATGACTATGCGAGAAAAGGAGATCTTAGCAAGGGCTATGGAAATCCAAAAGAAAATTGGGGGTAACCATGCACTTTTTAGAGACAATTAAGCAACAATTATTCTAAAAAGCAGTAAAATAAATTAAATTAATTCTACATCAGGAAACAATAAAATCGACCAGGGATTTTTTTTTAAAGTTTACCAGGGCCTAGGAAAGATAAAATTTCACCAGGGAAAACAAAATAAGCTATAAGGGAGTATCACGAATTTGGTGTTATATCAAGAACTCCAAAACGTTTCTTTTTTTTTTTTTTTATCAGCAGAAGCCTAAAAGTATTGCTCAAATTTGTTGTAGATTGTCACCTCAGTGTACTAAGACTATCGATGAATGTCTCTGGCCACAGATGGACTGGTTAAGAATCGGACTGCAACTTGAGGTGTCGCATTTTCGATTCCAAAATGCACTAGAACAGATCATCAGTTGTTCCTTTCAAGAATTCAGTTGATTTCTTTCTTTTTTTTTTTTAATGTTCTAGAATGATTTTAAAACTAAGTGAACGTGTTGTCGCACCATTTTCACCACAAAAGGTCAAAATCCCCACGACACTTCTCCTTTAGCTAACCTGGGTTATTAAACGTGAGCTTTGTTTCAAGTTTAATCACTAATCAATACAGATTATTCCAAAAGATTTTTTTTTGCCTTAGTTTTGACTTAGACTTTTCTTTGCCATTAGCTTAAAATTAGCCTTTTAACTTTTTAATAGTCTTAACTTTTAATCGGGGATTAGCATTAATCGGCTTTCGAACAACCGGACAGAGAGGAGTATCACTGAAACCCGCAAAAGCGTCAAGATCTTGGTTTTCTTACCATGCCTGCTTCCGTGTAAATGGAATCATAGGAGAAGGGGTCCGCTGTGCAAGAAGACAACAAGGGATCAATTAAGGTTAGGAAAAAACCACCTTCAGATATTCAGGTTCATCTTGATAAGGAGAAGCCTCATTTGCATTTACTTTCAACACACAATTTACACATACGACTATCAAACTAGTTTCGTCGGAAGACCTCGTCAGTTGTTCGCATGTTCGACCAACTGACGAGGTCTTCCGACGAAACCATAGTTTTATAGTCGTATATGTAAATTGTGTGTTAAAAGTAAATGCTAATGAGGCTTTTCCTGATCAAGATCATGTTGAGTAAAACTTTCTTGGCTTTGATCAACAAAATTTCACAGAGAGTTCAGGTTCGGTCCTTTTTAATAAATTTCCAAAAACAATATAAAAGAAGCCACATCGCTTTTTAATTTTAAGAACCTTCTTTAACAACATTTTACTAGACAAGTCTTCATTGTTTTTTTGTGTGCGTGGTTGTATTGGTTTATCGTTTATGAGACTGACTATTCTCAAGTAGAGGAGCCAAAAAAAAAAAAAAAAAAAAAAAAGAAAAGAGAAAAGAAAGGGGGAACTGGGGAGAGGGGAGTCCCCAGTTGCCTCCTTTTCTCTCACTTTTTCTCCCTCCCCCTCCCTCCCTCCCCCTCCCCGATTACGCATGTTACGCAGACAATATCAGTACCAATCGTCACCTATCATATCGAGTTACAAACTGTCAAGGTTATTCCTCTGGGACCATTTAATGTGCAGAAATCGTTTGACCGCAACACTCCACGAATACAGATGCGGATGTTGTTTATGTTGCTCTTTCTTTCGATTATCAGCCTTCTTTGATAGTAAAGCAGGATTTTGTGGATAATTTCAAGTACTCTTTAGGTCAAAAGTGGACTAGATTAAACGATGAAATGCCTTTTCTTCGACTGCTGGAGCTGAAAGCGACTGCCCTGCCAAATGTCGAGAAGAAAGGCTCGAGTGACCCGTACGCGACAGTGGAGTTTCAAGGTACTGTTTATGTTTAATGCGTTTTAACTGAATTATAGCTTGCTAATCAGTGTTATCAGCCAAGATACTAAAAATGACTTGTGAAAAGTCAGATTAGACAACAAAACAGTCGTTTTTATCTCTTCGACCTACTCCAATCTGCTTCAGCTCGCGGAGGGAGGTACGAATCGCCGCTCCAGGAACCATGTGCATTGAAAACAGTGTGAACACGGGCTGTCTACCCAGAAGTCTAAATTAAACCAAAATTAAACTAAAATTCCATAAGAAATAACTGTGAATTTTTTGACGGAAATTTTTTTGTGAATCTGCCAAAAATAAAATAAAATGAAATGCCGCAAAATTAAAAATATCAAGACAGACGTGATCATTTTGCCGGAAAGGCGGGGCTGAAAGAAGTTTGCGTTACTAACAAATAATAATGAAAAGAGCCCAGGAAAGAATGTAGTCTATCAACAAAAACCTCTTTTCAATGTTTTTCTTTCGGTGGAGCAAGCATATTGCAACAACTCCTTTCTACATTTTTCTAATGCAGACAAAAAGAATGAAAGTGGGGCACCATGGGGGTGCTGCTTTGTAATATCAAAAGATTGTTAGCGAATTTTGATCGGGAAATTCAAAATTCCAGTCAAGGCGTCCAGAATGCGTGACACGGATTTCTGTATCAGAAAGTAACATATCATCAAGTTCCAAATTCCAGGTGGTTTATTTCCATTGAGATTGATGTGTCTCTGGAAATCATTAAACCGTGACGTGAAGCTTCGCGAGCTGAATTGAAGGATTGTTCAGGGTCGCAGGGTGTTGTTCCCAATTAGCCTTTTGGACTCTCAGCCTCCTTTGATAGTTAAGCAAGTTCTTGTGGGTATTAAAAGAAGCTTTAGCTCGAGGGTGGGCTAGGTTGAAAGCCAGCAATGTCTTCTCTTCGACTGGTGGAGATAAAAGCTACAAACTTGCCAAATGTCGAGAAAGTGGGAAAAAGTGACCCGTATGCTTCCGTGCAGTTTCAAGGTACTGTTCATCTTTGATAAGTTTTTACTGGATTAAAGAAGAGCTTGGTAATCCCCATTGTTGGAACAGTCTACTTCGAAAGATTTGGCTCAAATTGCGCGAAAATATTACTGAACACTGACCTACTCAGCTTAAGCTTAAGTCGATGTATTAATTATTACTGTATCCGTATCCATAACTTCTGTATAATTTTTCTGACGTTCATAAATCAATCTTTGTTTTGTACTTTAACTTGTTCGTGCTGGTTATCTGACGGATAAAAGGGTCATTGCAAAAAATATTTGACTGTAATGAATACTGAAATAATTTCAGTGGGCTAATTTAATAGAAGCTGATGCGACCGAGGATCGAGGAGTTTTGTACAGCCGCTCTGAAAACCTGCAAATACGCCCTCAGGCAGACAGGCAAAACAATCCTGTTGTCTTTTACAATTAGTTTATTTGCGTGTGCATTTATTTGAGAGAAAAGCCGCTCAAACAAAGAGCATCTTTTCAAATCAATAATTTATGATAAATTATGCAGCTTGTTTTTCATTGTTATCCCGTCATGCGTAAAGCACTAACCCCAGCAACATGCACGATCGCGGATGAATGAACGATCAAAAAGTCAAAATCAAACGAAAACCTACACCATGCTTCGCGTTGCTGTAAGCAGTGCTGTAAATTTACCCAATGTAGAAACGATTGGAAAAAGCGACCCTTATGTTGTGCTCAATTTCCAAGGTCTGTATTGTTGCGTTTTTGTAAGGTTTCATATTGCTTGGAGGTGGGGCGAGCGGGTCAACAATAATAACATTCAGCATGTAAAACCCAGCTTAAATATTAAGCTTGCTGTATTTTAAAAATATTTTTAGGGGCGAAGAAAAAGACAGAAGTGATAAAGGACGAGCTCAACCCAGTTTGGAATGAGGTTAGTTGTCGTTTGTAGCGCTCATGTAAAATATCATTTGAACTTTCCGCGGTTGCTCTAAACCGCTAATTACAATTTGAGGGTTTTCCTCGCGGATTAAAAATAACTGGGCGAGTCTGATCCTGGCGAATCTTAGCTTCTTAACCTTTGCTGTTTTATTTTCTTCAGAAATTTGAATGGGATTTAGGTGGTCAAGCGCTTTCTGTGGAAGAAAATCTTATCGTACATGTGAAAGATTGGGAACGAATTGGCAGAAACCGGTAGGTTCATTTTTTTTTAAAGATGTAGTATTTTATTTCTGTTTTCTTCCGCTGCTATTTTCGCGTCGCTTACTATCTTTTAGTGATATTTTTTGGTCCTTGCGGCTGACCTTAACTCTTCAATATAAGAACTCAATTTCTAATCTTTAATTTAACTTAAGCTTATTGTCGTTTAGGACGAAAACAAGTAAAGCTTTGCGGTTTTGTCTTAGCTATAGATTTAAAATAAGCTTCCTCATTTTCAAGTCAGCTGAATTAAGTTCAAGTTAACACAGCATGATTCAGAAATCTTTTAATTTTCCTTGTCGACGCCGAACGAAAAAATTAAATTCTCAGCAAGCACAGCAAATTGTCACTGACAAAAAAATTTGTATACGCTTGAGTTTTAATATTTCTTCACCTTCGAATACTGTTAATCATGTTCAAAATACAAAATTTGCATTTTGATTGCATATGTTGATGTTGCAGCGACAAGGGCTGGGTATTATTATGTGAATCTCGTTGTTTGTCTTTTTCTGCCAAACAGTCGCTAAAAAGATGATCATCGATTCGACAAGATGGTTTTTTAGAGCCGCAAGCGATATAAAGACGCGATGAAAATGTGTTTCTATAAATAAGTGATTTTTTCGCGGAAAACCCCGCGCGCGTTTAGAAGTGTTTAACAGCGAGTATCGCATGTCGCATGGAAATTATCATCACAAACTACGCTTCGGCTTTTTTTTTTTGGCTATTTAATAAATTCAGTATTTCGCCAATGAGATTTGCTAAGTTTACAATTCCCTGCTGTTCGCTCAGCCTTTTATATTTTCGATCCAGCGACGTAAACATCACACTTTTTTTCCTGTGTAAACTCTGACTCGTTATTTGCAAATGTGGCATTTAAATCGAATAAATTATGAGTTGCTTATTGGTGAAATACGTTAAAATTGAAGCTAAAACTACTTTTTACGGGTCCGATAAATATTCAACAACTGGTTAGTTTTTAGTGACAGCAACAATGAAGCTTTTCAAAGTATTTTTTGTGATTTTATTGTTGACTTAATCATTGCCGTGAAAGCCTTTCAATTTCATCTCCAAGGCGATCCGCTCTCATTTCGTGACGTCCCTCAATACTGGTGTAATTGCTTTATACGTTTCCTTTTCTCTCTTTAATTGTCACAGTGGTGTATTTCATTTTGCAGCAGTTGGGAGAGATACCGTAGTACTGATACAGAATTTTTAATGTAAAATTGGAGGTTTTTTCAGAAGCTTTCATGACCAAACGCCTCCGTGTGCAAATATTATCCTGTTCCCGTATAAACACGTTTTAAATTTATTTTCATGCATAGTTCACAAACCTTAAAATTAGAAATAAAATAAGTTCTGCTTAAAACTTACATGACTGACACTTCTTCAATTGCCTTAATTACAAAAAAAAGGAAAAAAAACTGAAATATTTATTATTACAAGAGAGAAAATTAAAAAATTATAATTTGCATTGAAAGTGACAAAGTAATGAATAATATTAATATTTTGTTTCAATCAAGTGCAATATAAAGCAGGTGCCACAGTAATGATTTTTATCAAAATAACTCTCAACATTTTTACGTCATTGGCTAATCCAACAGGGTGCTATTTTGTAGTAACAAAATTACATATTAATATTTCATTTCACCAGAGCTGCTTTCATATATTTTGCCAGGACGCAGAATGTTGTTTGTTAAATCGGGAACATCTTTAGATTGATGATCGTAAAATCGGGGTTCCACTGTACTGACCTGCATCTAATTTCTCCTCACAATATAACTGCTTGATCAAACATTTAGATCATGGGAATAAAGCAAATGATCAACAAAGATAACATTTCTTGATGTCTAAACAAATTCTTCCAACAAGCTAAGTACCATGAGACTTCTTTTGAAGCAATTGCAGCTATCTTCCAATATCTTCAAACTCTGTCAACCATCTTGAACATACGCTGTCACCAATGAGCTTCTCACAGCAATCTGCTCTTTATCTTTGCTCTCACATAGTAGTAGTGCTTTCCGTAATCAACCTAATAATAAATATATTTTTTTGTTTTATTAATTCTTCAGCTTGCACAATTTTTTGAGTAAGGTCTGTGTAAGTAACACGTGTTGTTATCTGCATTTCGTCTTCTTCCCTTGTGTACCATATCTTGTGTTCTTTTTTCTTTTTATTCATGTAATTTGTTGTAAATACTATTAGTGTCAACATTGTAAGTATAGTATTGTAAGCATAATCAGCTTCTAGTACAATAGTTAATGTCAGCTCTGTAAGTAGTTATTTCAAAGTAGTATCTAGTATTGTAATTTTATTCTGTGTTCAGGGCCCAGTTGTTCAAGGCCCGATTAAGATTATAATCCTGGATTAACGAGAATTTTGATTCGAGTTTAACTACTAAACAATAGAGATTTTTTTAGAAAGATTTTTATCCCTCAGTTTTGACTTTTCTTTAGTATTAGCTTAAAATTAGATCTTAAAAACATTTTTAACGGGTGAGCTGAAAACCTCGGTTAACTTTTAATCGTGGATTAGCGTTAATCGGCTTTCGAACAACCGGGCCCTGTAAGGCAATAAAATTATTAAAAAAAAAAATAAAAATAAAAAATATTAAAAATAAAAACTTAAAATAGTACCATAAGATATATATGGAGAAACAGTAACGAGAATATGTATGTTGATATTGGGAGTTAAGGGATTAAGATACTAATACTATATAGAGTACACTACAGTTGCCCCCACCCCCCACCCCCACCCCCCGCCCGTCCACCCCATCCCAATCTCACCTTTAGGTTTAAAGGGTCCAAAGTATCATGCAAATGTGATGTCATTTCAAAACCCAAAAATGTTTGTCTGTCAACAGAAACAAAGAAATAATTGTCAAGTCTGTTATTAAGTATCACCCCAGTGCAATAGAATATTTAACAATTATTGTTGATTAGTGTCTCTGGCCAGAGACACAGTAGGCCAGTATGGATTGAAACTTGAGAAGTGTTAGGCTAATGTTTTTCAAGTTCTGGCATTTTTGTTTCCAAAATGCGCTAGAACAGATCACAAGTTGTTCCTTTCAAGAATTGAGTTGATTTCTTTCCTCCTGTCATTCTAGGCAGCTGATTGAAGGTCTTATTTCATCATTTTTAACAAAAGATACCAAAAACCCCTGAAAGTTCCCCTTTAATAATGAATGTTGCTGCTACGACTGTGATGTTTGGAACTAATTTGTATTATCTTAATGCAAGCAACTTAGAAATCAATTGTTTTGGGCTTTGTTTTAGTTCATTGCACTCTCTTCAGCTACTTCTAGATCCTAGCTGTCTTAATGCCTTGATGTGGTAGAGTAGATGTTTTTTTGATTTGATTGATCTACACGAAACTGTCTTCTTATAATAACTTTTGTTTTTATGTCTGTAAGGCTCCTTGGCACAGCCACCGTCCCCCTGAAGGACCTCGTGAAGGACAGCAGCCACACCATGCAGGCTGACGTCAACCTTTTGGATGGCAACAACAGGATGACCCAGGTGAGTGGATACAATGTTACATAACTTACCATGCAACTGTTCTCTCTGATTTGCAACCATATTTTGTAACATTGTTGTGTGCCACAAATATGCTTAGCTGTGTGGTCCATTCACTTAGAATTTAATTCATTTGAAGGGATTCCCACAAAAGGGGCATATATTTTGGTGGTCGATATAAACACACACAGCTGTAAGTTCTTCCTTACTCAACAACATTTTAATGGCACATCGTTTCTTGTAAGTACAACTCTCCCTCAGAATGATACAGCATATGCACGCATGGTTACAATTAACATACCCTCTCTAGGTAGGTAGCACATATAACTCACGCAATCACATGAGTTCAGTCCACCACAATATCACCTTTGCTGCAAAATCTCCTTTAATTTTCTCGGTATCTTGCTAATTCTTTACTGCAATTTTTATTGCTGGATTTTCGAGAAAAATCATGGGGCCAAAAAATCAAGTTGTTGCAAAAAAAAAAAAAAAAAAAAAAAAAAACCAAAAAACAATAAAAACAACAACAACTAGCTAGAGAAATCACAGAACAACATTTTTCATGTCAATTAAAACAAGTCCATTTGTAAAGAGTTAATGAGATCCTGCAAAAAAAAAAAAAATTCACCAAAAAAGCGATACACATAAGCCCCTTTTGAAGGAATCCCTTCATTTGTTTTCTTTTAATCCAACCAAGGGCACTTGACACCATTTCAAACAACGTTGTAAAGTCACTTAATATGTATAATGTAACAGCCTAATATTTCCCTGTTTTATAATTCTAAGCTGTCACAGTGTATAAAGTATTGTACCTGATTTTCATGAATTATTAAATTTATTACACAGGCCAAGCTATCACTTCGCTTGGAGTATGTTCCTCCCAAGCCAGCCAAGGGTGTAGAGGGTGAAATAACGGCAATGGATGAAACAGATCTTGGTGCTGAGCTAGGAGATGAAGGCTTTGAAGACGAGTTAGGCAATGAGGAAGGAGGAGGTGCTGAGGGTGTTAGTGATGCTGTCAGGTAAGCTCATATTCCATCCCTTGTGCTGGCTACCTGCTATTCAACTGGTTAAGTTTCCACCTATTTGACTCAGTCCCTACTGCAGCCTAGTCCTGTTATAGCTGTCTTCTGTTCCAAAACATTTTAAGAGTCCTGGTTATTTGTCTGATTGAGTTTAGAGAATAATTATATATAATAGGGAGCTTAAGCAATAATGACAGCAACATTAATGTCAAAGAAGCAATAGGTTTAATATCCAAAACAACAACTCTCCATGTGCACTGTACACAATTTTGGTACATTTCTTTGCCATCACTTCATGACAAGGACTTGACTACACGACTACACGACTACTATAGTTTAAGAACTTGGAACCACTTGTGCGATACAAAGAGAAAATTTCAAATCTCTGAAAGACTTGAACTTGTACACTGATAATAATAATTATCAATGTGCATGTAGTTTTTGTCAGTCATATTAATATTATTTTAATCATGTGCATTAATGGAATTCTCCTTACTTCGCAGAAAAAGACGGAGAAGAAGAAGGACAGCAAGGCACAAGTTATCAAATAAACCTCAAGATTTTCAGGTATACGAGAATTTAAATATAATTACTAATAACAATTGCTTAAGAAGTAGTAATATTAAGTTTACTTCCTTCTAGCACGTACTAATTCTCTCAACCTTATAATAGTTACGGTAACCCTAGCTTAAAACCTTGTAATAGTAGGGGTGCGCAGAATGAGGCCCTAATTAAGTGACTTTAGATGTAAGGTCAAACTCTCCTTTTGTTTCACAAGCGAATACAACAGAAGGAGAATCTAGCAGTTTATTAGAAGTCACTTAGGGCTTTTTTCCAGGCATCCCTTCAATTATGTTTTTGCAGCACTTGTGCATACTGTGTGTTTTGAACTGTTTCAGGTTCGTGTACGAATCATTGAAGGCAGACAGCTCTCTGGTTCCAACATCAGTCCAGTTGTCAGAGTTACTGTGGCCAACCACACGCGGCAGACCAAAGTGAAGCACTCAACAAACAAGCCCTTCTTTGATGAGGTGAACTGCCTTGTATATATTAGTGGTGTTCTGTTTGCAATGTTCTCACAACAGGATATATTTCCATTCTTGGGAAATGTTTACTGAAGATATTATTATATTAATGATTTTTTCAATGTCCTTTATCCTTTAGACTTTCTTCTTTAACTTTCAAATGTCACCACTGGAGCTGTTTGACGAAATTATCAGCTTTGAGGTAAGTTAACGCCTATGTCGCAAATGGAGGTTGGGTGCCCAGGTGCTAGGGGGCTGGTACCGCCAACCCAAACCCAGGCAGGTAGAACACCCCATAAGCCCGCCCTACCCACAACCCAGCCACGAGCCCCACCCGCAGCCCCAGCCCCAGCCCTAGCACCTGTCGCACTGAGACTAGAAGCTCAGTGGAAAAATAATAACTAAATAAGACATAGAACTAACCCTAACCCTTACCCAACCCCCAAACCTGACGCCAGTCCCAAACAATACCAAACTTACACTACCGAGGGGGAAGGGAGGGAAAGAAAAGCCCTACAAAATGCGGTAAACCAACCACACCACAAAAAACGCTGAGTAGAGTAACATTCCGAGCACGTGGAAAGGAGCACGCCTAAACTGCAAGAAAATACCGCTAGCCATGCAACTGCCCAGAGACCTGAACCAGGCTCAAACAGTAATGCAACAACAAATGCCCAAATGCTAATGTGCCACCAGTACCCAAAACTATACGCCAATAAACGTTAACACCACGCTACGCCATGTCACCAGGGAGCAAACTTGCTCCAAGTCGTTAACTAAGTTAAATTACATTTAACCCTATTAAATAACAAATGTAACAATTGAACTAACTTATATGGAACTAGCAGAATGAGTCTCCTGACCAATTTAAAAAAAAAAAAAAAAACTTTTTCTGAAATGATGGCATCATAATTCACCTGAGTGGGTCTTCCGAATACATGTTACTATTGTTGATGTATGTTACTTAATTATATTTTTGTGGTGGGAACTATAGGTTATAATTATAGTACACTATACAAATGTTAATATTGTCAGTAAATTTTCTTTATTGATAATTTTGTATTTTTACCAAAACAGGTGTTTAATTCAAGGAAGCTGAGAGCAAATGCCATGATTGGCTATTTCAAGGTAAATTTTGTGGATTTCATGTCTTAAAATTATACACTTCTTTATTGTAGATCAACATTTTCTAAATATTTTTAAAACTTTCCAATTCTCCTGCTTCCATTCCTTTTTGTTCCTTCCATACCACACCAGTCAGAATTTTCATCCTATTTAGCAGATTTGCTATTTTTCATCCTGCTTTTTGGCAAAGTACTTTGTTACAATAACATGTGTGCTTACTCACCTCCTTCCTTAGTACTTCATCCAGTGTCCCATCCACAAATAATACTCAATTTAACTCCTTTTTTCACCCTCTGTGTATGTACATCAGCCTCGCATCCTGTCTTAGGCAGAAGCTGAAGAGTGGCTGTTTTGCATGCATTTTGTGCCTTTTTATTACGTGGGTGGGTTAGGAAAGAAATTGGTTGGGGGGGGGGTAGTGGTGGTGGCAAGAACAAGGGGAGAACGAGAAGAGGGAAGTGGAAGCAGGAGAGATGGGGTTAGGAAGCAGGAGAGAAAAGGGTGAGAAGCAGGAGGGAAAGAGTGGGTCGCAGGAGAGGAGAGGGTGGAGACCTGAGGAGATAAGGGGATGGGAACCAACGGGATGGGGACAGAAACCAGGAGAATAAGGGTGAAAAGTGGGAGAGGCAAGGGTGGGAATCATGGGAGGAAGGGGCAGGTCAAGGATAAAACGAGGTGGGAAGCAGGACAGAAGGGGTTGGAAGGAGGAGGGAAGGGGGTAGAAACCAGGGGATAAGGGGGTGGGACTTACCACAGGGCAAGTGGGCAGGAACCAGGAGAGAAGGTGGTTGGAAGCAGGAAGGTATGGGTGAGAACCAAGAGCAAAGGTGTAGGAACTATGCGTTAGTTGGCAGGAGACAAAAGGGAAGGGGGCAGGAACCAGAAGAGAAGGGAATGGGATCCAGGAGAAAAAGGGGTTGTTGAAAGCAGGAGAGACGGAGTGGGAACCTGTGGGAGTGAATGGACAGGAATCAAAAGAGAAGAGGGTAGGAGCCAGGAGAATAGAGGTGGGAACCAGGGGAGAAGGGACATGGGACCCAGGATAAAAGGGGTGGAAAGTAGGAGAGGAGAGGCGGGAACCAGTAAAGAGGCTTGAAAAGCTATGATAAGCTTATGATAGACAAATGTTCTTGCTGGGCTGAAAGAATGTAGACTTACAAAAATGTTTCCTAATTTGCTTTGATTAGCATGTGGAAGGATTTACAGACATTTGCATACATGTGCATGTACACTCTTCTGACATGTTTGAATACATTTACATATATTTTACATTTTCTTAAAATGGAAATGTCCTCTGACAACAGACAACACTTTCATCAAAGGGCAATAGAGACCTGTTAATAGCAAGATTCCGTGTTTATTATGCTTTAATTTCCTCATCATGCTCTGATTTCCTTTGCAGAGTGATATTGGCTTTTTCTATGATGAACCATGTAAGTTCAGCAGAAAGTGTGTTTATGTAGCTAAAAATATTAGTTTCATGAACTAGAAGTCCTTATAATTGTCAAAAGTATTAATGTATACTATGAAACAGTTAATCATCCACTGAGTGGGTGACACTTGTGGCCTGAATGTGACTTTTATTAGCTTAATAATTGCTTTTATTAGTTGCTATACCTATAGAACATTTCCAGATTTAACCATGATTATCTTCGACTAAGTGTTTCTCAATGATACCCTATTCTAGACCAGAGCTCATTGATTTCTATACCCTATCCCAGACTAAACTGCTTGAAAAACATATCCTTGACAGTGGCACATCCCTATGTAACATAAATATGGGAGTATCCCCCCTCCCTGAACATGAAATGGAACATTTGACATATAAAGCTGGACATGCTGTGCAAACATCTGTAGAGCACTTATTTACCAAAGATTCAGTATTTTTGGAATTGAGTGCCTGATAAGGCCACATTGTGTTTGTGGACATTACTGAGGAAAACTGTCATTTTATCATAGCTCATGCTGTTTTGAGGAAATGGGTTTTGCTCACTGATCCTGATGACAAGATGGCTGGAGTTAAGGTATGCAAACCTTTAACAGGACCCATACCCGGCTGGTGACATTGAGCTGTCAATTGATCTGGCCATGGTGGTGGTATGGCAGTCAACAGTCACGTGGGCCATAAACTCTTACATTTGACTCTGTTGCCGGCAAGATAATTTGATGTTCCTACCCTGCTTCTCTTTGACCATATTTAAGTCAGTTACAGGTCCAAGCAGACAGTTTTTTGTGTGATTTAAGATGAGTCCTGTATGACTAACTAATCAGATTGCTAATTTACTTTGTTCTAATTAAGTTTAAGTGGCCCATTGGTTTTACTGATCAGTACTACTGTCCTTGTATGATAAATAGAGATGGGGAAAATTATTTAATTCAGTTGTCTGCACATTTTGTGAAGTAGTTTTAGACCTTAATTACAGTAAAACTTACAAATAATATATTGACACAGGGTTGTCATTAGCCATGGACAACTGGCCACTTAATGTCTGGCACCTACAGCCATTACATGACTTTATACTTGGAATTTGAAAGTAACTAAACTATACCAATCATGAGAAATTTTCTTATACTTAACTGGCTGTTTTCCTACTGGGCTAGCTACATCAAAGCTTAATGATAGTCCTGTGCAGTGAAAGAAATTTTGTTTTTTAATTAGTAATAATTGTTAAATTTAGGATATAGAAGCTGTTGTATTTTGAGGTTTTTTTTTTAATACTGATGTGTGGTTCCAGAAAATATCTGTGCCCACCCCAAGAAGGGTCAATGGAAATTCTGAGGGGGAGGGGGTGGAGGTTTCAAAAGCCAAACCCTTTAAAGAAAAGTATCAAGCTAGACTGAAATTTCCAGGGGGTAGGGAGCTCGAGGGCTCAAATAAAAATACCCTCCATGGGGGTTGGGGGGCAGTATGGGTATTTTCTGTAACAACACAATCTCATCTTTTTTAAGCTGTCTATCTCCAATTTTTCATACTATGGTTGATAATATTAATACTAATTGATAATAGATCTAATAATTATTGTAACACTAATCATAAGAACTGAGATGTTTCATGATAGATTGAATTGTACCTTTATAGCGTGAAGTTATTATCATTCGCTTGTGTGACTGATTTTTGTGAACCTGGTCAAACAATGTCCAGTGGTCATTTCTAGTCTATTAAGTCCTGAGAAAGCAATGTCGTGAATTTATGTATGTACTCATTGTACAAGTGACTAATTAAAATGTCAGGACGAGGATGAAGACGATGACGCATCAGCCAATTCAGGGAAGTCTCGAGGAGCATCTGGCAGAAAAATGGGTGGAATTCCAGCAGTAAATATCCGATTGTTGTTGTTGCTTTTTTTCACAGTTTGTTTCTTAATTCTCATCTGGATTACATCTTTAAAAAAGAACCATAATTATGCACAACAATAAACTGCTTATTCGTTAAATATCAGCTTTTTCGTTAAATTGGATAGCAATTATACCAAACCGCGATCTCTTTAATAATTAGCTAAACTTTTTAAAGGCAATAAAAGAGAGAGAAGAACCAGTAGTACATTTAACGTACAACAGAGTTGTTAAGTGTAAAATGTTATAATAATTAAATTGAACACAAATTGAGTTGCAATATCAGGAAAGTTAATGTTAAATTAATGACATTTTCAATTGAAGAGAAAAAAATCAAACCTTTCAGATTTCCCTTTTGGCAATATTGAAGGATATAAGAATACAAGAAGAATTTCCACTGACATATAAAGGATATATAACTGTATGAACTGTGACAAACTGCACACTTTCAGGTAAACCTACATGTAAATAGATAATGAGTTTTAAAAAATTGGCAATGAGTACTATAACATACACCCCATCCCCTCAGCAGATAAATAGTGTGAACTAAAATGATTGTATTATTCGAGATAAATCAATTAATAATACAAAGCATTTCTGAAACTTTAGAACTTGGAAATTAACTATATATGACTTTTTTTTTATTAAAATGCATTTCTCAATTTGATTTTATTATTAATTATGAATATTGAATATTATTTCAATACAGCTTCAGTGAAAAGGAGGGTTTTTCTGGGAGAAGTCATCATTAAAATGCGATATAAGTTCATTATCATAAAAAATATTTGATATGCTGATATGATTTCTGTCATGCAAAGGTCATAACGTAAAGCTGGTGTAATAATAAAAGCCAGAGTGATAACATAATTATTGTGAGGTTATTTTCACGTAGTATCTTGTAGCCTTTACATGCAATCTCAAATTACCCTGAGTCATTAATGTATTAATGTAGTCATTGTTGAAAGGTTTTGTACAGATGTTGAAATTTTTTGTCAATCAATGCTAAATTAAGTTGTTTTGATCTATATACACTGTACTTTCAAGTTATTTTAGTATAAGAAACGTACTTAATTAACATTTGATTGTCTGAATATGTTAAGACGTTTTTTTAATTTTACTGAATGTATTTGTCGTATACAAAACTCCTTCAATATTTTCTAAGTTTATTGCTAACAGTAACCAGTCATCTAACTGTCAAAAATTTAAAGCAGATGCATTGTTGTTTAAATTCTTTTATATGTGCCAACTTTCAAGCAATTTATAAGACGTTACATACTAAATTAATATCAGAGTGTAACTGAAAAGTTACCTATGTTAATTTAGAAGTTGTTTAATTTTACTGAATGTATTAATAAGTCACATACATATTAAACTCGTTCAATAATTTGTAAATTTTATAAAGTAAATTAACTATAGAAATGAAAGCTTGTTGAATTTTTTCTGAATCAGTGATAAATTTATTTGTTGTTGCAGTTGCATAATTTCCTGTCTGGACTATATGCGCTTTACTTTCAAGTGATTTAATTATAAGAAACATACTAAAATAATACCAGAGTATGACTTAAAAGTATCCTATGTTAATTTAGAAGTTTATACTTGAGTGTATCAGTCTCGTACAAAACTTCTTCAATATTTAAATAAAATATTACATGAAGTAGTACATAATGTAACTCTCAAAAGTCAAAGCAGAATGTAATGTTGTATTTTTTTGTAAATTAATGATAAATTTATTTTTAATTTGCAGTTTTATTTTTCATTACTTTCAAGTTATTTAATAGTAATAATATCAGAGTATGACTAAAACGTTTCCTGTTTAGAAGTTGTTCAATTTTACCAAATGTATAAGTGGCAATCAAAACTCCTTCAATATTTTGTTAATATATTACTTGTAACAGTGATTAGTAAATTAACTCTCAGAAACCAAAGGGGATACAATGTTGTTGAGATTCTATCGTAAATCAATGACAAATTAATTTGTGTTATGTTTCTTTGCAGATGTCTAGTTACCTAATGTATATATATATACACTACTTTCAAGCTATTTAATTATAAAAAACATACTAAATTAATATCAGTACGACTAAAAAATTTCCTAAGTTACTTTAGAAGTTGGTTGATTTTACTGAATGTATTAGTTGCAGACAAATTAAACATTTTAAACAATTTAACCAATTTAAATTGTTTAATTTTAATATTTTGTAAATGTATAAAAGTAACTAATAAATTTAACTCTAAAAAGTCAAAACAGATACAATGTTCTTGAATTTTTTCTGAGTCATTGATAAATTCATTTGTTTTATTTTTGATTGCAGTTGCATAAATACCTGTCTAATCTATATACGCTTTACTTTCAAGTGATTTAATTACAAAAAGCAGTAAATTATTAATACTACAGTATAACTGAAAAGTTTCGTATGTTAATTTAGAATTTGTTAAATTTCACTGAGTATATAAGTGATATAAGTGTGATACAAAACTCCTTCAATATTCTGTAATTGTATTACAGTAACCAGTATATAATTTAACTCAAAAATCAAATTGTTGAATGTTTTTGTGATTTGATATTAATAAATAATTTTTTTATTTTCATCGCAGTTTTGTTTTTCAATACTTTTAAGTAATATTTCATTATACTAAAAATACTTAATTGATATCAGAGTATGCCTGAAAAGTTTCCTGGTTAGATGTTTAATTTTACTGAATGTTTTAGTTGCATACAAAACTCCATCAAAATTTGTAAGTGTATTACTTAGAACAGTTACTAGTAAATTAGCTCTCAAAAATCAAAGCAGATGCAATGTTGCAATTTTTTGGCGAATCAATAATAAATTAATTTGTTTTACTTTTCACTGCAGTTGTATCTATACACAAGAAAATAATTTAAGTAATTTATACACAAGAAAATAATTCAAGTAATTTAATTAGAAACGTTATTATATTAAATCAATATTAGAGTATGACTGAAAATTATGCTAGTTTAGAAATTGTTTAATTTTACTGAATTTATTAGCTCCATACAAACTCCAGTTGACCTTTAATATTTTGTAAATGTGTTACAGCAACGAGAAACTAACTCCCCAAAATCAAAGCCGAATATGCCATGTTTGTGTATAAATAAATATACTATTAATAATTTAAGATGCGAGCACTTGTAAAATTGATAACTGCGGCAGTTACAAATTAGTTTTAAAATAATAATAACATTGTAGTAAATACTATAAGTGCATGGTAAAATTTCTAAACTTGATATGTAGTAATTGTAAGGATGTTGAAAGGCTGACACGTACACTTGGAGAGAGTTATTGTAAATTAGAAATAATTTTAGTTTGCAATGAAATAATGTTTATTCATTGATTAAAAAAAACCCTTAAAAACGCGCTTCGCACACCTAGTAGTAGTGTTAAGTCAGAGGGTTTAAAAAGAACATGCAGTGGATTTCAAAAAAGGGCATTCATGAAAGAACCTAATTTTGTAAAAATAACATCATTGAAATATTTTTTTTTGATATATCAAACGCCTTGCAGTGCAATGTCAATAGTTACACTTCTAAAGACAATAAACACAAAAACCGATGAGGTAATTTTTTTTGCATTGTAAATGTTCCTTTTTTTTGTAATGGAATTTTGTAGATAGGAATAAATTGTTGTCATTTATTTTAAGTAAACCTGTTAGTATTGTCATCATAAAAAATTTTATACGTAAATGATCTGAGTAAAATGTGACCAAAATAAACAATTAAGATGCCAAAGTAGGAATAAACTTAATAATAAAAAAACATATTTTTGTTTTTTGTTGTCATTTAATTGGTCAATTGTTTTTGCCCTATAGTGATATTTTCTTTGTTGTTTTAATCTTATTTCTCGCTTTTCGTCTTTTTCTTTTTTTGTAGTCGATGTAATTATTTGTTAAATGTATGATTGTTGTTTTTCATTTTAAGGGTTATGTCAAAGTTACTGTCATGGTGCTTGGCCCTGGCGATGAAGCTCCAGTGAGTTACTTACATTATTTACTGATCAATGGTTGCACTGTTGACTTGATTTTTAACATGACAAGAAGACTCACTAAAAGTGATTGATAAAATGTTGAATTTCAGACTTATATTCTGCATTTTCAAATGCTCTCTGTCGATTAGTGTACATACTAAGTACAACCATTCCTTCCTCCAACACTCTTCTTCCTTCGCAAACATGTTGTGACATGGCTGCACTTGTATTCAGACTAATAATCAGATTTATGGGTTTTTGTTACTTCATGTAGGCATGTACATTTCCTCCATGACTTATATTAGTATTGAACATAACCAAAAAGAGGATTGTGTTTCTTGCAGTCTACCTCAAAGAGTGTAACAGAAGATGACACAGATGACATAGAATCGTAAGCATTTAATTTCGTTTGAGTTATAAAGTTGTCTTTTTTAAGTAATACAATATAGCTTGAAGGTTAAATAGACTGTTTGGATTTCAAATTAAACCTTTTGAAGATCAATAAAGTAACATTTAATTAGTGTAAGTGGTCCTTTTAACCCAATAAATCAGTTTTAGTCTCTGGTCTTTCTAGTGTTCTTACTTGTGTCTATAGCTGTTGTACAGTCTGGTCAGTATTTTAATTTCTAGTTCTAACTTCTAGTTCTCATCTTAGTGAATTAAAGGCAATGGTTATAAAACCTGACAAACTTCTTTGTTATATGTTTTTGTTTGCCTTTTTGGCCTTGACCCTTCACAAGCAACGATAGAATCTGGAATGTGTTAGAGCAACTGACCAATCGAAACGTTTTTGTTAAGATATTCAACTGTGGTGTGAACGTTAAAACTATGATTGTGCAGGGTTGCGGCCCTTCCAACATAAATTACAGCACCATTGTTTTCATGGTGAGGTTTCCTAACCAGTTCCTCAACTAACTATGTTCTCATGTAGTAGTCAAATTTAGTGGAGCCATTCTAGTGTGTTCACATTAGCCTAGTATTTCTAGTCTTGTCTAGTATCAGTAGTAAGACTGGTTTGCCAGACCTAGTCCTTTTAGTCTTTCCAGCTTAGTCTCAACTTTGTAGTCTAGGTTGTCTACTCTAATCTAGAATTTCTTGCATCAATTCAGTATATTCCAGTCTTCTTAGTCTAGCCTTTCTAGTCTAGCATTTTTAGTCTTGACTAGTCTTTTAAGTATATAGTCTTTCTAGTTTGGATTCAGCCTTAAAACTGAAAAGTCAGTTGTTTCTTGTACGTCATTGAACTTAGGTTGAATAGTAAGTGTTGCCCATTTATGATCAGAGCCATATTATTTTTAGGAACTTGTTGCAGCCTTCTGGTGTCATGTTGCGCCCAGCTGTCTTTTCACTGAAAGTTTACAGAGCTGAAGACATCCCTCAGAGTGAGTACTAAACAGGATGTTCAATGATCTGTGTAGCTATCTGTTGTCTTTGGTGCTCATGGGAATTATGATTACCATTCATACCACATCTGTAATGTATACTCTAATATTCAAGACATTGTGATAAAGGCAAAATGTAAAGGTAAGGAAATTAATTTCCACGTGGTCAGATTTCAAGCAAGAAGTGCATGGGGCCATATTCATCGAACAAATTATATCTAAACTTAAACTTGGTTTAACAATAATTACAGTTTTTGCCTGTGTGTAGAGTGCTATCAAGGCTTAGTCTAATTTGTGCTAATATCAGGAGGTTGTGATACTCTCTACCAGAAGATGCAACTAGATTTTAATAGCAATCATTGTTTACTTTATGTTTTAGTGGACTCTGGGTTCTTTGAAGGAGTCAAAAAAGTTCTTCATGTTGGAGAGGTAAAGTATGCAGATATTCAAGTTAGTTCACTTTAAATAGGAACTCACCTCTAGTGACTTTCTTGAGCTGTCTGAAATAGGCACTTTTTTCTGTGTGTTTCTTGTTGATGTTTGCTGTTTTATTGATTATGGACTGAGTACAGAATAAATTTACAGAACTTAGATATTGAGCTGTGTTAATAAAACATGTGCAAAACGAGATAACCTTTTTAGAACCTGTTTTTAATTCCACCTATAGTGTACTGAAGCAATCACAAAGCCTTATTGTTTTCAGTGCGTGCTAGGGTTATTTTTTCTGTTATTTGATTATTTTTTCAGTAAATCCTGTAAGGTTTTCTGAGAACTTCATAGTGGCCCTATTAATAGTGATTTTTTCGTTTTTCTTTTCAGGAACAGAAAGAACTCGTGGATCCATATCTTTCCTTTAGCTTTGCAGGACGAAAGGTGAAGAAAAGCTGGTCATTTTATGTGTAAAGAGGTTTAAGGTTATAGAGTTAAAAACAATTTCTTCAATAGGCATAGGTGAGGATATTCTTACTTTGCCTCAGATTCCAAAATAGAACAGGTGATCCCTAAGAATAATTATTGTAAACTTTGGATCTTTGAATAAGGGCTTTGCATGTTAGACTAATAAAGGAGTTGTAACAAAACACTCATTTGGAGGTGGTGTGATATTATGCAGTCTATGTTAAGATTGAAATAAGCAGGAAATAGTTTCTTGTGCACTGGACTGGGACTTCTGCATTAGACGGCAATTAAGATTACTTGAAAACTGTCTGTGATCATGTATGAGGAATTAAGTTTGCTGATTTTGAATTATCTTTGGACAGTCAAAGACAAGAGTGCATTACAATTCAGATCACCCTGAGTTTAACCAAGAACTCAATGTACAGTTCAAGGTGAGTTTTAATGAAGAGGTCTTTTCCATGGTCTTTTCCATGGTCTGTTGTCAGTGTGAAAAGAACAATTTTTATTTATACTGTTTGGAAGGCCTTTAGCTAATTGGGAAGGTAAGTTAATGCTTAGACATTGATTTACCTATTTAAATTTTATTTACAGTTTCCATCCATGTGTGAGAGGCTTAAGCTACAGATATTTGACTGGTAAGGAGTGAAAATTGTGATGAAGTCAGAAAGATTAAATTTAAGTTTCCTTCATTATCTTTGTGGATCGCAAAAATATACATTGTCACTGGTTATAGTCAAAGGGCTGTGTAATGTTTTTTAAATTTAGGGATCGACTGACAGCTGATGACTGTGTTGGAACAGGTTACTTGCCAATATCTGCTATTTCTGGGCAGGGTGATGATGGTAAGAAAGTTGAATACTTAAAGTAGCATGTTACAAGTGGTAGGACGGGTTTAGGGTAGGGATCAGCATCCAGAGGTTTTACATAGTGCAAGAACTGATACGAAAAAACGTTTTTTTTAATACCGTCAAATATTCACAAATGTATCTTTTTAAAATTCAGAAAATATGGTGAGTTAGAAGTGCCGAAACAATGACAACTCCTCATCCCACCGCAGAATGTGAAGATTATCAATCCCCCATTACGAAATGTCCACTATGCTTCTGTCAAGCTCTCGTTATGATTGCAATCGTATGTAAATTTTGTAATTTATTCTGATTGATTTATTTACAGGTTTTCTTCCCTTGTTTGGCCCTTCTTTTATCAATTTATATGGCTCAACCAGAGAGTACTCTGATTTACCTGATGAATATGATGATTTAAATTTGGGAATTGTAAGTTTTGTACAGTAGGTATTTATGTAACACTTTCTAGCATTGATCAATGAACTATGATGTTACGTTAGGATGGCACATACTCGACTGAGGGAAGTGCTTGTAGATGAAATGTTTTCAGGGTTTTCTTGTACTGAATACTCAGCCAAGAATTGCAGCAATATAAGACGGATTGAAGACACTTTACTGATTATTACTAGTTTGTTATTGTTTAGATGTGTTTTGGCGTGTGAAACAAAAATTCAACGGCTGATAATGGTTGAAATATGTTGAATGTGTTTATTTTTAGGGCGAAGGTGTTGCATACAGAGGTAGAGTGCTGGTAGAGTTAGAAACCAAACTAGGACCGTCATCTAAAGACCCTTCTGAGGATCTTCAGAGTCATGAGATAATCCGTGTGCAGGTGCAGTACCTGTAACTGATATCTGTCAGTGTGTTATTGATTTTTTGTTAAATGTTCTCAGCAAATTAAGTTTGCAATTAAAAAAAAAATTAGAACTGAATTCATGACCCTTAATTTTCATAGGTTTGAAGAGGGTTTGTTCATTCTTTTAATTGAAACACCGTTCTTAAAGTCATTCAGGGTTTATTCTATAGTGAGGCATCCCGGTAGTAGTAAGTACTGCAAATCAAAGCACTGCTGCATAAACTTTTGCAGAAGTGATCAAACGTGGTGCACAAGGAAGGTTGTATTCATGTTGCAAAGAGATTTATACAAGTTTGGTATCTTGTTATGTATCTTCTATCTATCTCAGTCTTTTTGTTTGACCTTCCAGCCTTACTTGCGCAGGCGCAAGTTCAAGCTCTTTGCCTGTTTCCTGGAAGCAACCATGGTATCTTGTACAGATGGCCCAGTCGAGTTTGAAGTCAGCATAGGTTTGTGGTCTTTTTAAAATATTTGCCAATATTGCTCAGACGTAAACGTATTCTGATACAAATCAATTGCCTTACTATCTTATGCTGTCCTTAGCTCAACATCAGCAAGTTATGTCATAGCGTTTAAATTTAGATGTCCGGATCGATTTATATACACGTACACATAGCTGCCATTGCGTGACTTTGTCATAAAGGCTTCCATAGCTTCTCTAAGTGCAACATAAAATGCATTGAACGTTTTGTTTCAGGAAATTATGGTAACAAGCTTGATCAATCAGTACCTCCTTCCTCTTCCACCACCCCACCCACAAATGCTGTTTATGATGGTTGCTACTATTACTACCTACCATGGGGAGACACCAAACCTTGCGTGTGTGTGGACAGTCATTGGGAAGATATTGCCTTCAGACTGAACAACTTGAACATCTTGACAAGACTATGTGAACGATTGGTAAGTCACCAGACATGATGTTGAGGTGTGCCAGTAAGCCTCTGTAAAGAGTGCCCAAGTTCAATCAGCGGTATGAATAGTTGGTTATTCACGGTCCAGGGCGAAATATTAAAACCACCTTAGTGTGATCTTATCTAGAGAAGCATCTGACTGTCCAATGGATGACCAGCTTTAGACCGCAGTGAAACTTCTTTATTATCGGCTGAACATCAAGGGGCAGAGCGGAGTCTCCATAATTTGAAGATGACTGTAGTCGTTCTTTTACAGTTAATAATATGTAATTTGCTAAAGAAATTTTGCTTCTATAATTGCCACTATTTGTTGTTATTTTGTCTAAAAATTACACTCGTTATTTTGAGATTTTGTCTAAGGCGTGAAAATGCAATGATTGTACAGCCGGTTGCACACCCAGAACATTTTCAGTTGGTAGTAAATTCAATCATGTTTTGCTAACTAGGGCTTTGTGTTCAATGATCTTTACAGGAAACCAACATGGAAAAAGTGCAACTGAGCCTAGAAGCCAATGCGCCAACAGCTGAGACTGCCTCACTTCTTATAGCTTTGTTAGACCAACTCATATATGACTGCAAGTAAGTAAAACCATGTCATCTCTTGTACATGAAGATATGTCCAACTAAAGTAAAATGGCTATTTTTGATATCGGAGACCGACTTACTGCATGTCTAGATAAGGAATCAAAGTATTTTGATCTTGTGTGGTGATACAATGGTGTAGAGAGGGTGATGATTGTGATGAAGCGATATGACTGCAAGTAAGTAAACCCATGCCATGTGCGGTAGATAAAGAAATGTCCAGCGGGACTTACTTCATACATAGATAAGGAATTGAAGTAATTTGATCTTGTGGGGAGCTACAATACTTTAGAGAGGGTGATAATTGTGGCGAATCTCGAAGGAAAGTGTGGAGTTCGCAGGCCAAGGCAACAATGGAAAGATAAAAGAGCATTGGTTTTAGAAATCTCAGAAACAAATGCAGGAATACTTGTACGACCTATGTTCAGTGATGCCATCAGATCTGGAACATCTAGATGGAGTGTTAATATCCTGGACCTGTTTCCGTCAATCATCGCTTCAAGATCCCTGCCAACTCTCAACACTGAGTGCTTTATCCAACCAGCCCTCCTGTTTTGGTTGATCAATTCTTCTGTACATAATCTTGTAGTCTTGAACAGGTTCTTCCCCACTGACTGATTCTTAAATTGCCTTCCATGCCATCTGAAAAGTCACCAGACGACTTCATTTTGTCTCATTTTAGAAAACCCTTACCAAAGATTGACAGTACTACTCCCGGTGTGAATGAACTTGATCTCAAGATCCAGGAGACAAGAATGATGGAAAAGGTTTTTAAATGAAAATAACATGCTTAATGAACAGAAAAGAACAATATATCGAAGAGGGACCTAAGTGAGGGACTTACATTGCTTATGTACTTCAGGGTTCCTCTTCCTCTAAGTATATAAGGGAGCTTTAACAACGAGGACTGCGACAGCAGCGCAAACGTCACTATTAAAACGACTTAATTTTTTTTATTCCAGCTCGCTTTAAATATCAAAAGTAGATGAAATTTCCTGGAGTTGAATTCTTGGAGACCGCACCCAAGTTTAGAAAGAGAAAGAAAAATTCCTTGTCGTGTGTTTACGTCCTCCACCCAACGCCCTATCAGGAAATTTCACGTCCAATTGGTGCAGTGATGACAACGAAATGTACCAAAAAGTCTAATGCACGTGCAGAGTTATTGTTTTGGTAATTAAGCCTATTGCTGTTTTGACGTTCTCATTGCCGTCGCCGTTGTCGCTGCCAAAGCTCTCTTATATGTTGTCACACCTTGTTGTATCCGTCTTTTCTTTTCGGACCCGACTCCTTACTTGATCTGTGATAATTTTTTCTTAGTTGGCCATCATGGAAGAAGCAACCGGACTGCGTGAAAGTGCAACTGATGTTGCTGAAGCTATGGCAGAAATCGAGGGCTACATGCAGAGACTAAAAGATATTTCTATTGAGGTTGGTCCCGTGCTTTAGAACTTAATGTTCTTTTTTATTATTTTTAGCGTTTCCTCCTACTAGACTTTGTTGACCCTGTTATGGTGTCCTTTGTTGAACTAAGTAACAACAAATGAAGTACGTATTAAAGAACGTTGTCATTTCTGCAAACACCTTTGCTGTACTTTATCAGCAAGGCCCCACTGAATGTCACTTCTGTGATGTGGGCTCTCTGTATAAAGATTGAATATCTTGACCAGACTATGTGAACGGTTGCTAACTAAATACTTCTTCTTCTTCTTCTTCTTCTTCTTCTTCTTCTTCTTCTTCTTCTTCTTCTTCTTCTTCTTCTTCTTCTTCTTCTTCTTCTTCTTCTTCTAAACAACCCTAAGTTCAAGCTGTCGTGAATTTGCATTTTGTTTGTTTCTTAATTCACAGCTTGATAATAATAACGATAACCACTGACATTTACATAGAGACTTTCTGTATAGAATTGTGGTCTCATTTGTTTACTTGTTGTCACGCTAAAGCTGAAAGTGTCTTGCTAATTAAGGTCATGTCCTACTTCTGTTACTTTAGCCCCAGAACAGCATGCCTGACGTGGTGATTTGGATGATCAGTGGAACCAAACGAATTGCATCTTTCCGTATTCCAGCTTCTGAGGTTCTGTATTCACCACAGGCAGAGTCTTGTGGTCAGTACTGTGGCAAAGTCTTCAACATGTTCATGAAGGTAACAATGGGTACTCACTTTCCGTGAAATCATTAGAAGATAATTTAACTGCAGTGATAGTTTGTAACGGTAACCTTTTAAAGTATGCTGTGTTGGGGGAAAGTACTTAAAGACAATTTTCCATCCGCTGTACTCTTTATTGCCGCTTCACAAGGCTTGCAACAACTGAACAGCTCTCCAAATGCGAACAACACAATTTACAAGCTGCTTCGATGGAATGGAACAAACACGAGGGAACGAAAATCACGGGATATTACAAAGTTCTACTCTCTGCGGTTGGGTCACAAGTCTAGTCTCATGGGCCAGCCAGCCAGCCAGCCAGACAGACAGACAGACAGACAGACAGACACCTATATTTAGTTGTAAAGCTCAGGGTAGTCCCTTCAGGAGCTTAAAAGCGCTCTGCTATCAATACAAGCCCTGAGCACTAAATACACTAACTACAATGCAGATATACTATAAAAAGTAATAACAATGCGGATATACTAAGAAAAACAATTTACAATATACTATACAAACTATAGACAATGTGTTCGTCCTTTTGTCTTTCAATTGTTCGTCCTCAGCGAGTGTGGGCCGTACCATTGTGATACAAACATGGTGACTGTAAGGACTTAGTAAAAAATTTGCTTGAAATTATATGGTAGTTGCGTACAAACATGCCTCAAGACATGCTTCTTAGTTACTTTTACATGACGTTTTTGTAAATTATTTCAAACATGTATATCATAACAACAGTTAGGTTGATAGTACGCTTAGTTGCCAGGCCAATATTTGTTCGTCAACAAATTAATGGACTAAATATATTTGGTTTGTAGCCAAGCATGGTTAAAAATCGTAAGGGTTAAGAGTTGACACTGGCTTTGAAAACTATATCAGGATGACGTTCCTGGTGTCATAATTTTATAAACAACTTTCATATAACACCAGGCATTCCATTAGTCATTTACATCCGTAGCTGAAGAAGGTTGCCGCAGCAACCAAAACGTCCTGATATAGTTTTTAAAGCCAGTGTCAACTCTCAACCCTTTCGAAATTACTAGATTGCTGCTGGTTAGATTAACATGCCTTTTCATGATGATAAGTAAGGCAAAGAAGTTATATCAGGTTGGACAGCATATTACACCTGTTTTGTGCGAGCTTCACTGGCTACCGATTCAATATCGTATTATTTTCGAGATTCTGCTTTTCGTGTATAAATCACTGAATGGGACATCGCCTAGCTACTTAGCTCAGAAACTGCGTTATCGTTCTTATACTAGATCATTGAGGTCTGTTAGTAATGAACTCTTAATGCAACCTAGATCGTTAACCAAGACCTATGGAGATAGAGCATTCGCTGCTCATGCACCAAGAGAATGGAACTTAATACCCTATGAAATTCGGAAGTCCAACACCATCTCGAGCTTTAAAAGATCACTTAAGACGTACTTGCTTACTAAATTCAGTAATAACAGATCATTGTTTCTATAGATTTATATATATATTGCGTTAGTTTTTAATTTTTAATCATTGTGAATATAATAGGAGATGGTTGTAAATTTGTAAATATTTATCAATAATGTTGTTTGCATGACTGTAAAGCACCTTGAACAAAGGATAACAGCGATATAGAAATAAAGTTATTATTAAGTTATTATTATTGACAATAGGTGGTTGTTTTTCGCTTATTCTCTGTTTCATGTCTAATAAGGGCTTATTGGATTTTTTTTTAGTACCCAGGAAAGAAGCAACTGAACCTAGAAGACTTTCCTGAAGTTCCTGCAGCTGTTCGAATGATAGTGTGGCTAGGTCTGGAGAAGGACCAAGAAGCTTGGACCAACAGGGAGCAAACAGAGGGTGACTTCTGTGTGTATGCTGAAACGGTAAATGTTCTGCACCGTCATAAATGGGCTAAATTGTAAAAGACATATGTGAAAGAGATACATTTGTGTGTAGGAATTTGTTTTGGGCGGTAAACGATTTACATGCGTGGACTTTGATGTGAGTAGTATTTAGTGTACATATGTCTTACTTGATGGGGGTGGTACATGGTTTGTGGTACTTGAAGTGAAGCGAACGGTATGTAGGGTTATGTGCGGTACTTGGTATTAGTAGTGGGGTAAATCTGGTACTTGTTCAGTTGTGAGTTGATAGAGTAGATGTGCAGTACGCTATGTTAGAATTATATGGGGTACATATGTGGTACCTGATGTGAGTATTGTATGGTTTGTGGTAATATATGTTCAAGTGGTATTTGATGTGAATAGTATATAGGGTATATGTGATGTGAGAAGTGAATGGGTTACATTGGTGTGATTTGATGTGAGTAGTATATATGGTACATGTGGGATACTTGATGTGAGATGTACATGTGTGTTACCAAGTCCGAGTAGTGAGTGAAGTTGATGTAAGTAGTATGTAGTGTGTGGTACTTGGTGTGAGTAGTCTATGGTGAGTTGTGTGGGTTGATACAAGTAGTATTTTGGGGAAGGCGTGCAGTACCTGATGTAAGTAGTACATAGGGTACAATAACATTTGGGTTTACCGTACTTGGTGTGAGATGTACATGTGTGCTGCTACGTCAGAGAAGTGTGTGAATGTCAGTTTTGCATGGATAGTTTATAGGGTGCTTGTGTGGTTCTTCGATCAAGTGAGCAATGTGAGTGATACTTGTAAGTAGTCTATGATGTGTGTGTGGTAGTTGATGTGAGTAGTTTATGGGGAACGTTTGTATAAGGTGATGTGAGTAGTATATGAGGGAATGTGCTGTTGGTGTCATCTGTTAAATGCCCAAGTTTTCGAAACAGTCGGCAAATATTCGTGGAATATTTTGACCAAAGAGGAAATATTCATAAACATTTTTTGGAAGTGTCTTAAACACCACTAATAATAGTAATAGAGTTTCGACAACACACAGGATTTTGGCTGTTTCGTGATAAGAGTGCAACAGTGATAAGAGTGCAAAGGTTTTCATCGTATAAAGTAGGAAATAGATGACATTTTATATTTGGACAATTCACGCAATGTCTTGTCAGTGACAAGCTTCTGCGAGAGACTAGCATACAAGAAACAAACCAGGGAGACCATGCATGCCTGCAGTAAAGGAGTGTATAGTAAAGTAGCCAGGCTTAAAGCCACAGCTTTAAAGCTCACAGAGCTTCTTTTTTTTTTTAACCATATTTTAATATTTTTGTCCTTTCCACTCTAGTATGAGAACCAGATGAATGTGCTTGGTACCTGGACATCAAAAGGGCTACCCCGCCCCTCTTGGTCGAATTCCAGAGGAGATGTAAGAGTGGTCCCTTAACTTTGCAATTCATTTTCTTTTTGAGTTTTGTTTGAAGTTATTGTCTCAGTTAAGTTTCCTCTGATTAATGTTGTGACTGTTGCAACTAAGATATGGAGGCAGAGTTGGATAGGAGTTGAAGTAGAGTGTCGAAGGATCAGTGGATATGTAGGTAGGAAGATATGTTAGATATCTGATAGATCTGTAGCTCAGTGGTAGAGCATCCGAACTAGTAATCGGAAGGTCTTAGGTTCGAGCCCTGATAGGAGCACTCGGATTTTCTTTTTCTGAGTAAGCCTGTGTCATTCACTGAATAATACGTCATTCATATGTGTTAGATAGAAAGTACGTTTGTCCATTTTCTGAAATGACATGGAAGAAGAGACAAAAGCACTTCATTGTTTGAGCTCAGGAAAATTCCAAGGCTTCAACAAGATTTACAGCACTGTGCATCGTGCACAGTCCTTTTACCCTTTGTCAAAGTGTCCCTTTGAGAAGTTGCTGATTGCTGTTTTTCTAAAAGGTCACTAGAATGTAGAAACTGGTAGCTCCAGGGGTAGAGTTGTTGATAGCTTATTTTTCAGGTTTGTGCTTGATTACCTGCCTTTGAGTGAAAGCAAGGTTGGAGATGACTTTGTTTTGATACAAACCTCACTGCTTTTTATATGAAAATGATTTTGTTCTTATGCTAACTAGTTTCTATTTACATATGAAAAGCACTGTGGTTTGTATCAAGACATAGCCAACTTCAACCTCGCTTCCACTCACAGGCCAGGTCATGAAGCACACAACTGTAAAATGGGCTATTGTTTGAAAGTCAACGTTGAGGGCAAAAAGTCTTCGTCCTGCACTTCTAGTTTGCAGTCAAAGTTATCGACAGTTGTCCAAAAGGTGTAAAAGGAGACCTTTAACTAGTAGCAAAAGTGCGGCACACCAAACATTGTAAGATATTACCTCTGAAATGTTAGTATCATATGCTCCACCAACTGGGCTAAGAAGCAGAAAGATGGTTGCAAAAATACCATAACCTCTGTTGAGGGTAAAAGAATAATTATTCTTAGCTGCAAGAAAGGTTATAGCCTAGTTATGTACAAAGGCTAACTTAGACACTGGCTCAATGCAATCAGTTGGCTTGCGTATCTGTTTATAAGTGGGTCAACGTTGGTAGAAAAGCATGATAAGACCACTGAACTATTAACCCATCCAAACGTCATTTCAATAACCAACCACAGAAGTCCGAGCATCAGGGGAGCAATGCTTTAAAAAAAAAAAAAAACAAACAATAAGAGTTTAATGTTATTGTTTTCTAGTGTTGATGTTTCGTAGTTATTTTTTGCTGTTGTTTAATTGCCCTATTGGTGTAAAATTCTGACTTTCCTCCACTTTATTTTAGTTGAAATTGTATAAAGACTATTTTGTACCCCCTCCTGGTTGGCATTTTGAAGGAGATTGGTTTGTTAACCCAGAGCTCAGGTAAGTCTTTCATTGATTTTTAAGTAAATTGTTGTGAGAAATATAACTGGGAACAACGTAAAGAATGTTTTGTAACTCACTGGAAGTGAGAACTTGAAAAAGGTGTTGAGGAATATAGGACTAAAATAGCGAGATTTAATTTTTTGTGAAGGTTAACTTTGTTTGCTATGCCAAAATAGTGATTGTTGTGTATAATTCTCAAGGCAGTTCATTACGACGATGTCGCCAACTTAATTCTTCCTCTTTTCACGCATGACCTGTCTCCTTGGCAAAGAAGAGATCCGTTTAAACAGACGATTCTTGACACGATGTTGTGGCTATTTTGAGCGGCAGCTGTTTAATTACAACTGAAAAAGAAAATTGCTGATTAGTGGTAATCTTGTTGGTACAAATCACCCTAAAATACCCATAGTTACAGAAATTCTTTTAAAATCATAATTTGATGAAAGTGGGTTATAAGGCCTGTCTGAACAGGACCAGTATAATGTCATCGTTGATTACTATGTATCAATCCTTCTTTTCATAGCCTGCAATATGACCGAGACAGTGGTCATAAAAGCTTCCTTGAGGACGTTTTTGAAAATGAATCTCGCCTTCCAGCAGGCAACTGGGGACCTTCATCAGTGCCTTGGACAGATGTGGTCGGTATCATGTCAGATCTTAGCATCTCTGTTGGACTTCTACTTTCTCGTTTAGTTATTTTTATAATCAATTCCAATTAACGAGCCACTTTAATCCCTTTCACTCTCAAGAGTGCGCACACTCCAAAATGGAGAAAATTGCTTAATTTTTGAGCAATGACGTATGACAAACATCAGAACAACAAAGCAGTGTTGAAGATCTTTTATTAGAATGCTCACATTTTCTGATGGTTAACACTTGTTTCCATAAATATCTCAAACTGACTTTTGTCTTTCACTTAAAATTACATGAAGTAAAACGTATTTCAAGCTTAAGAACAAAAAGAAGGGAAAATGTAAGCCTTGAACCTGACTCGTTTACTTTAGTTCTTCTATCCATAACCACTACATCAACGAGGAATAGCTGCAGATGATTGTAATTTTTAACGTATTTATACAGTTGCCATCACAATAAATAAGAGCTAAGCGTTTTCAAGACAGTTCATTGCCCCAAATACTGTAGATTGTGCTAAACCTTAAAATGCTGTTCCTTGCCTTACGCGGGAGCTCTATCACTCGGTTCTCGACCTAATAAATGGAGTTCTGTCCTCGTGTACGTCAGTTAAACAGTTGGAAACTCGTATCAAACCAGAATAACTGGTGTGTGTTGTCTGGAGGAGAAGCTAAACTAATTGCAACCTGTCGCGGCAGCATAGTTTTTCTGTAACCTTAATACAAGATGGCTTGAGATGAGTGTTTTATACATCCGTAAATCGTTGACATGCTTTTATTATTTTAAATGTTCTTTCAAGCGTGGTGATGCCGTGACAGCCAAGGATGAAATAGTTTGCGAGGAAGGTTGGCAATGGACCACAGACTGGACAGTGGACTTGAACCGAGCCGTGGATGAAGATGGTGATGCGTTAATTTTGTTTATGAATTTTTTAGAATTCTAAAGCTCAAAGTGCGCTATTTTTTAAACCGGCTAGTTAACGGTGAACGCATCCACAGGAAAGCAATGCCCGAAAACTTTCCTGGAATGGTCACAAGCCGACATTAGAAAACTACATCTGCAATAAAGAATAAAAGTCTTGGGACAATTTCTCATTTACGCAATCTCCTCCTACGCGCGACGGAAACATTTATGCACTGGATGGAAGGTACCCGTCCCCTGACCCTACCCCCTTTCAATTGTAAGCCCGTGTACCGAACTTGGTTAGTAGACTTCTACATTGTTTTGGTAGAAAGGGTGGGGAGTTACAATGTGATTGAAAATGGGCAACATGGCTTCTTGGGCAGATTAATCCCACGCTCTTTTGTCTACCATTGTACCTGGTTACATACCGTCCTTTAAAATGTTTCTTTGTACGTTTTCCAGGTTACGAATACACTGTTGAGGCCACCTTTGGTGGTTACGGACCTGTAGAAAAGACGTACCACTTGTGTCGTCGTCGGCGATGGGTCCGAAACAGAGTGTTGGTGAAAGATTCCAAGGGTCAAGAAGAAGAGGTAAGATTACGCTCTAGCACCTATTTTTTAAGAGGACATAATATACTCTGTTTGCCCAAACCACTTACCACTTCTTATGGTATCAATTCCTTTAGTTACTTGGCAGCAACATCTTGGAATTCTCTTCCTGACCATTACCGCACTATTTCTGATTTTACTTCTTTTCGACGACTGATATCTACTGGGAACAATAATTTACTTGAAAGGGCAGGAACTGCAAACCTTTCTACGTCATGATAATTTGCAAGTTAGTTGTCTAGGTAGTTAGTTATCTTATTTGTTATATAGAATTAACTTTTTATTATAATTATTTATTAATGTAGTTGGCTCGAAGATAGTAGCACTTCAATGCTACACTGTAAATTCGAGGGTAAATAAGATTTATTGATTGATTGATTGATGGACTTAAACCGCGTGAGTGATGGTAGAGCCCCTCAGACCTGAGTACTATCTTCTTTCATACTGTAATTATATACAGCTTTACATACTTATGTCAATTGTCAATGAACTGTAAGCTTAATGGATTCCAACACAGATACATGCAGAGCAGCTCGCTAAGGAAGGTTGGGAATATTCACCAGTGTTCACCATGAAGTTCCATGCCAAAGAGCGCAAGATGGATCTGGTGCGAAGAAGACGCTGGCACAGAAAGATGGTTCAGGATGACCCGAGTGCCCCAGCGGTCTTTCACATTGATGTTGGAGACGGTGACGATGTAAGAATTAAGCTGTACTTCCATTTGACGTCATTACCTCTTTTCAGGGATGATTTACATTTGATTTCTCACTTTTGCGTTACAACGCAAACGTGCGTAAGCCTGATGAATTTTCAGGCGGACTGCAAATACCTCGCATCCATACTCCATTGTACGGTAATTAGTAAAAATGTAAACATCCGTTGAAAGGCCTTTTATGATGGCATTACTAAGTTGAAAAATGGCCCTACCAGCAAATTTATTTCTCTGGTATGTTACAAACTAAAACCATTACCATTCTAATACCACTCTTTGACATTTGTGCAGTTATTTGACTGGGGATTGAAATTTCATTTAATTCCAGTCCCTATTTAGCTTGGAAGGGGTGGGGCTAGGGGTTTAGAAAGTGCCCGAGTGCTGCTTTAAAAACTTGTAACTGTTTAAAATATTTTTATAGAAACGCCCTCAGATTTCGTTACTCTTCGTAAGCTTTATCCAGCACCAATTTGGTTTGAGATGTTTTTGTTTGGGTGACGATGTTTTCATGACAAACACATTTTGAGAGGCATGATTTTTGAATTTTGACTTTTTTAATGGAAATGTACGTTTTTATGCCCTTTTTTCCGTTTTTAACTGTTTCAACGTTTCTTTTTTGGTTTCTTTTACTTTTTTTGCAATTTCTGACGATTTCCTGAGCTTTAAAATGGCGGATCCAAGATGGCGGCTGTTTTGAAATGATGACGTAATTCCAACGTCATGTGGCGCCATCTTCCTTTTTTACCGAGCTCAAAACAAACAAAGAAGTGTTGAGCCCACTATATACTTCCAAGTATCAATGTCATAGCTTAAATGTACTAGAAAATAAGGATTGTGGAAGTAGATTGCGCCATATCAGGCTCAGGAAGGTGGAAAACAATTCCAGGCGAATAAGGGCTAATGGGAAAAGAAAATTCCAGATACCTATTGATCATGCAGTTCCAATTTTGACATGTCGGGCTAGTTTAGTTACAATTTTTTTATGATGTTCCCAAGTATTTTTGTGTTGTTGTTGTTTTTTTTTTACATATTGGGGGCCGTCTTACTGTGTGTTATTTTTCTCTTGCTTTAGGATAAGGACAAAGAGACAATGATGAATGCTCCCAGGATGTTTATAACATTTGACAGTAAGTGGATGCGATAGTCTTGTGGAATCTTAGCATTAAAATAGTTTTGATAAACGTTCGTTTTAACACGTCTGGGACACAATCCAGTGTTCCTCGGACGTCGTTTTTCGACACAAGGTTGAGCTTATAGTGCTGTTACCTTGCAGAGTCTCACAAGTTCCAGTTGAGGGCTTACATCTACCAAGCACGTGACCTCTTAGCTTCTGATGCTGATGGCTTTTCAGGTAAATGCAAATACAAACGTTGATGGGTAAATGAGTTATTTTAAAGGTCAACATCGATATCCTCTTAGTGCTTGATGGAACCTTCTTTATCTTTGGATTAATGTGTATAGCTGTCTTCGTTAGTCTTGCACACTTACAACTTGCATTCTTAAGGCCCGTTGAAACGGTTTGAACATTTGTCCAACATTCGTTCAACAAACGTTGAACGGATGTTGGGCAAAGGTTGGATGAACGGAGTGTTCAAGCGGTTTCAACACCATCCAACATTTTCAAAAACAAACAATGTTGAATCGATGTTGAATGAAAGTTTAAAGTAATTTAATTTTGATTCAACACACTTTCAACAAGCTTTCTACAATGTTGAGCGACCTGTTCAAACGCCCCTGACATTTAGTTTAACAACTGTCTTGAACGCATGTTGAAGCAAATGTTGAAACCGTTTTAACGGGCCTTTAGGCTTTGTCAAAAAGAGTCAAGACTTTGTGTTTTGAAGTTTATAGTTCACATTATTTTTGGCCGGTTATTGTAAGACATTTTTGCTCTGTTTTTCATCAGACCCTTATGCACGAATAGTGTTCGGGACTCAGAGCCAGGTTACAGAAATCCTGCCGAGAACAATCTGTCCAACGTGGGATCAGACACTGATTTTTGATAATGTTCAGATCTATGGCAGTATTGACAAAGTAGCGAGGAACCCTCCGGAGGTCATCATTGAACTGTTTGACAAGGATCCTGTGGTGAGAGGTTTTTTCAATCTGCAACTGTTATTTTGAGTACAGTGCAAAGAGGTTGGGCCAATTTTGTTTATAGTCAACCACTTGAACAAAAAGCCTATTTTTGATTATAAGCGAGTAAAAGGTCAAGCTTTCAAAGCTGTCATCAGTTGTGATTAGAGTACAATAATGTTATCAATCCTCTTTGGTGAGCGGTCCCGTACCAAGGAAATCATTGCCTGGTTGTCCTCTCAATGAAGGTTTCAATAGCATTTGGAACGTTCAAGAACTGTCCCAGTCCCCTTAATAAAGGTGTCGACCACTTAAACAAAAAGCCTGTTTTCTTGACTAGGATTTAAAGATACCATAAAATGCATGATATTTTAATTCACTGGTTAAGAGCCAGGCTGTATTGGAATAGCTTTTAACAACTTGCGTTCAACTTGCATCTTCTTGATATTTCCTTTAGGTCACTCAACGGCCGTTTTTACAACTGGCTCTTTTTATATCGGCGAGATTACATTCGATGCAACAATACCTCTGTTAGGTTGTAGTCCATGGCGCAATATAAGTTTGAGTTTAAGAATGTTATAAGAAAAAGGAGATTTTAAGGCGATTGGAAATTACACTTTGAAGGTAATAATTAACATACTTATACCAGACAACCGACTACAAACCCAAGGTGCTCTATAGTGTGTTGACGAAACTGTCTGGAAGTGTTCATTTTTTAAATTTAATATATCTTTTAAACTCCCTTCAAACCGCACTTTCTTCCACATTTCAACCGTAATGCCCCTACAATAGAGAAGTAAATCATTCTGAATACAGACATGTCAGTGTTCTGTTTTGTTTTCGACTCAAGGGTCAAGACGAGTTCATGGGTCGTTGTGTCGTAACTCCACTTGTTAAACTGAACGGACAAGGACCTCCATCTCCCAGGCTTTTATGGTATGACGTCACACGAGTCGGAGAAGAGGCTGGGGAGATTCTTGCTGCCTTTGAGCTCTTTTTGGTACGTGAACAACAGTATACTGTCAAATAGAATAGGAGCCTCTTTTGTCTTCAAGAACTCTGTATACTTTCTTCTTTCTTATTTACGTTCTGGGTTTTCAGATTTTCAGCGGTTTATGGGGAGGCAGGAGGGAGGGGGGGGGGGGGTGTCAAATGACGTAACCGTCACGAGAAGTCCGAGTTCGAAGCATTAATTGCTCTCACCTTTTTCGATTTGTTTTCGGTTGACTGTCGTTTATAGTCCAATTAAATTCGGCTGAATTCGGTTACAATCGCTTTTTACTGAACGAAGAATTCTCATTGTTGATCGTATACAAAACCTGAAACCCTGCGTACTGTATTTCATGACGTTGAAAATAGTGTATGTAAACAACAGCAAGACCAAGTGGTATAGACTGAGCAGTGTTCCAGATAAGAGAGGGGTTTCATGTCAGAAACCCGAGAAAGCTTCCTTCTTGACCCGACAAATTGAATGGTAAACTTAAGAAGATTTGGAGAGAACCAGAGCTATAGACCCCTCAAAGTTCTTCATTGACACCCCTGACTTTCAAAGTTATCTGGAACACTAATAGAATTTCACAACATCGAACCTGGTTACAAAGGTCGTTATGTAACTTTTGTTGGGAGACTGCTAGGCCTCTTGCAGCTAACGGTCACTTGGTACAATAAACACCTCACTGGAGAGCAAGACTGGGACATCCAAAACAAAGCGGCTTCATCCAGTCAAATAATAATTTCATAGTTCTTTGTTTTGGATGTCCCAGTTCGTAGCTTGCTCTCCAGCAAGGTGTTTTTTGTACCATGCAACCGTTAGCTGCAACGGGCCCATAGCGGCATAGCGGTAGCAAAACCTTTATATTCGAATTAACTTCTAGTTTGCCGCCCTTTTGTTTTTGACATCTTTTTTTAAAATCTTTTTCACAGGATGAGGGCGCGGATTTACCATTTGCTCCACCAATGAAGGGAAGCCTGTTTCTTGTACCCAATGGAATCAGACCAGTGATGCAGCGAACCGCAATTGAGGTTTGTTAAGCCAGCCAAAATGTTTGGGAGAACTCGCCGTCATTTTTCACTTCAGCCTCTCAAGTCTTAACGCGACAAACGAGACTTGAAATTCGTTTTGGCGTTGAACAGTTTGCAAGCATTAAGACGTTCTTCAGACCGGGATTTTGGTGAAATAAAAATCTACTGCAGCTGGTTTCTAAACGAGCTTGTGACAAGCATCTCAAAACTAAAATCATAGTTAATTGAGGGACTGGGTAGGAAACCTTGCCATGAAAAGAATGGTGCTGCAATTTATGTTGGAAGGGCTGCGACCCTGCACAATCCCTTTTTTTTTACGTTCACACCACAGTTGAATATCTTAACGAAAACGTTTCGATTGGTCAGTTGCTCCAACACATTCCAAATTCTATTGTTGTTTGTGCAGGGTCAAGGGCAAAAAGGCAAACAAAAACATATAACAAAGAAGTTTGTCAGGTTTCATAACCATTGCCTTTAACTATGCTAAAATGAAGTTGAAATATGCCCACCTACTCAAAAGATGGCGGCATATTTCATGTTGTCTTTAATTCGAGTTTTTTTTTTTTGGGGGGGGGGGGGGGGGACAAGTTCGTTCAGAAACCGCCAGACGTGTTATGACGAGAGTCGTTATCATCATAAAACAAAATATGGCGCCAACTTTGTGACATACTATTTATAGTCTTTTGCACCCATCGGTTAGTAGACATAGCCAAAGCCAAAGCAGTTATGGATTTCTTTTGACACTCAGCTTTTCAAAGCGTTCTAATATATGAAGATTTCTGCAGGTGCTGTGTTGGGGTGTGCGGAACATGAAGAGGTACCAAATGGCCAGCGTCTCTTCACCAAGTATCGAGTTCGAGTGTGGCGGACATGTGGTCCATTCAACAGTTATCAAGAACACACAGAAGAATCCGAACTTTGATCAGCCCCTGTTCTTCTTTGATGTGGTGGGTATTTAGTTAAATTCCACGGCCCATCCTCATTCCCAAAGCCTACGGCCTTTTGGTCAGCGGTTAGAGACCGTGGGGGCTCTGGGGACGAGAATGTGTACGGCCGTGATACTGGAAGACGAACAGTTGTGCGCGCTTTAAAATCGCCTCTCCTGTATGTCCATTGCGCATATGCCAAGCATTGACATTCAAATCCTAGCAGGATGCAAAATGTTTGCCTCATGAACCTAGTTTAATGGCTTAGCTCCCACGAGTCTCCTGTAGCTGAGTGGTAGAGCATCCCAACTAGTAATCGGAAGGTCTTAGGTTTAACTCCTGATAGGAGCACTCGGATTGTGGCTCATCGGTAGAGCATCCGAACTAGTAATTTCAGTTCCTTTTTTCCGAATATGCCTGTGTCACTGAATAATACATCATTCTCATTCATTCACCAGACTTAAAATGTACCATCATATTTATTCCATTATCTTTATTTATTTTTTTTTGCTATTTCTCTTTCCACAGTACCTTCCTAAGGAAGAGTTGTACACTCCTCCAATGAACATCAAGATTCACGATAACCGCTCATTTGGCCGCAAACCTGTGGTTGGAATTCACTCCATAAAGTCTATGATTAAGTTCCGGTGTGAGCCCGCCAGCATTGATGAAGCACTCGAAAGCCCCATAGGTTAGTTGGTGTAGTCGTTAAAGAAATTTTCAAAATGAAGACGAAGGTGATATAAATTGTATTGACTTTCATTAACTACGGGTAAAGCTTAACAGTCTTAAGACTAAAAAAATCTGCGGTTCTCGTGTTCCAGAGTGAGTGATTATAGCAAATGGATAACGGGGTTAGTTTCTAAAGAATCTGTGGTACTGCGTCGGTGGGGAGTAGAAACAAATGTTTGGTTTATCAGCAGAGTTGATAACTAAAGGTAAATTGGCCACCGTAAAGAGATTCGAGTGCTGACGTTTCGAGCGTTAGCCCTTTGTCAAATTGTGAATCCCTCTGACGAAGGACTAACGCTGGAAACGTCAGCACTCAAACCTCTTTACTGTGGCCAGATTTCCTTATCAATTCTGTTGATGAACAAAACATGAGTGATTATAATGTTAGCTGCGGGGCGAAACAGTTATTTTAAATGATAGATCCATGCAGTAGTACTAGCAGCCCTGTTAGTTGAAAAGCTAAGTTCCCGTCCCAATGCCCTGCCGTACGGATGCAATGTCTTTGCCAAGGTCAATGTCTTTATCAAGCCAACGAGGAGCGGGTCAATAGCGAGTCCGCATTATACACGCGGATGGTTAATATATTTTCAACTGAAGATAAAGCATTTTTGTGAGAGAAGGATCTGCGCAGTTATATTAGCCAAATAACGTAACAGCAACCCAATCGATTTACAAGCGATTTATCATCGACATGGAACAGAATCGATAAACGACCCACGGAACATTTTGGTGAATTTAACTATGGTGGTCTAAACGTCTCGGAACATGGATTTTTTCCGACACAAAACTAATGAGCAGTTATTGCTTTCAGCAAATGAAGACGAGGAAGAATCGAACGAATGTTAGTAGTTTAAAAATGAAATATTTTTGTTGCACTTTTGTCTAGCCTAAGAACTCTCACTTCTTCATCACTTTATGTATTGAACGTCATTTGCCCTCCCTGTGTCCCAGTAGCACACAGGGCAGGCAATCGGAGCATGACATGACTCTGGCACCCCCTCTTATTGTTGCAAATACTGCTTATTGTAGGCCTTTCATTTCATTTTCACAAGTTTGTTTTTTAAATAATTTTCCAGCCGAAAGTGATTCCAGCAGACATGGTTCATCTCACATTATGGACATCAAAGAGGATCCTAAGAAAGGAAGCGTAAGTTAAACTGATCGTTATCTAATTACCCCCTTTAATAGTACAAACAGGTGCCATTATACACAAGGGGAATTAAGGTTCTGATCAGTCTCTTTATGTGCCACCAAATGGCAGGAAGGAGCAAGGATGGCGCAGTGGTGAGAGCACTCGCCTCTCACCTATGTCGCCCCGGTTCGATTCCTTCCAGTAAAACCAACATTCGATCAGGAAACAGTGGATGTAGAGCCCCTCTGTGGATTCCTCTGAAAGTCCCATTTCTTCATTATTTTCTGTTTTTGTTATAGGACCTAGCAGACGAAGATATCGACTGGTGGTCCAAGTTCTATGCCTCAGTTGGTGATCATGACAAGGCTGGAGTGTACTTAGAGAAAGGATATGACAAGATCATGGTAAGAGATTTGACTTCCCGGCGTACCCTGCTTTGAGCGAAAGTCCCAGTCACTGCTATGGAAGATCAAGGCGTCTTGTGTTGCGCACTCGTATACAACATTAATTTCCTGGAAAAGTCAGAAGCCGAAGTTAAAATTTAAGTGTTGCTGAAATTGTCTTGGAAAGTGTCATAGGGATTGTTTATTGATAGTGGATTAGATAACGAACGTGGTTAAATGAACACTTTGGAAGTACAAATTACGCGAGTAAATTTGTAAACTAAAACGACTTGTTTACGAAATTTCATTTCTAACAAGGATCAAAGCTTTTATGCAAAGTCATTGCCTGTTCACAGCCACACATTTCCAGGTAAACTAGGAAGTGTTAATAAGAGTGAAGTGTTGTTTTGTAACTTGTAATTGTACTTTACTTCCAAGGTGTATAGCTCAGAGTTGGAGAAGGTTGAAGTGTTCAACGGCTTCCAGGATTTTGTAGAGACGTTCTTCATTCACCGCGGGAAAGTGAAAACGAAAGCTGATGAGGAAGAAAACATTGTAGGAGAATTTAAGGTAAAAGTAGTTGAAGATCCGTAATCTTTAATACCCTTTTGTGGCATGAGAAAATAAAAACAACAACGACAACAACAACAGACAAGCTCGAATGTCCCTATGGGTCATTCGGAGGTCAAAGAAGAGCATGAAAGTACTGCAAAGCACTGTAAATAGACCCTTTTAGCTCCACTATCAACATTTGTATTCTCCTTACTGCTCTGGACGTGTTCCTTATCGTACAAGTTGGGAGAATTTGTTTCAACATCAAGGCATTTTATCCCTGATGATCATTCTCTTTATTCTTATGACTTGTCTGTTGTACCAAGTTGATAGATTGTAAGGAAAATTAAATGCTGGTTACTGTTGGGGCTGAAGGTTTTGAAACATACTCAGAAGGTGAAGACGTGACGAGCCAAGATGCTTAAAACTGCTTAAAATACCGATTCTGTGTATTAGGTTAGGTAATTCTGATTGGTCAAATAAAATTAATGTTTGTATTGATTTAGCGAACCAGCCAACCACCCAATGCTATACGAATGAAATAGATAATCAGAATAAGTACACGATGAAAATTCTCGGAGAAATTTTCCGAGCCCCCAGCAGGAATCGACTCCCCAACCTTCCAGGTACTAGTTTGGATGCTTAGGGCTAGAAAAAAATTTTTCCCAGAATTTTCATGTGTACTTTTTTTTTTATTAACTATTTCATTTTCATAGCATTGTTTTTATTGTTTAGGATAATTTCGAGTTTGTAACGTAATTTCTAATTTTTTGCTTGTTTGTTTTATTTACAGGGATCGTTTAGACTGTATCCTCTCCCCAGCGATCCTAATGCTCCTTTGCCGCCTAAGATTCTACGCAAACTACCTCCAAGCCAACCAGTGGAGTGCGTCATTAGAGTGTACATTGTTCGGGTGAGACAACAACTTTGTTTGAACGATGAGAGTTGTATGGCGCGAGCAGTGTGCACTACGGAATTCTTGCCGTCTAAATCGGCTTTTAAGGGCGACAAGCCCGTGTCTCACGCAAGTTTTGTTATGGATCGTGCACCATGATACCGAAAGCACGTTTAAACGTGATTCCATGCACCGTGATTTCGAAAGCACGTTTAAAGGCTTGTATCAAATGACTTAAAACCTGACATCTCGTGGGTTTCAAGTGATTTTTTTTATAAGATCTTTTGTTCCACTTTACAAGTAGAGCTTCACAATGGCACATTTCTACCCTTAATAACACATGTACACAAAGTGATAAATGTGTGTGTAAATGCGAAAACCAAAAGAACTCCTGTACTATAAGTTTTGTTTATAGTCGTTTGATACTGTGTAATGAAATAGCTAATGTGTTGTATAACGTGTGGGAATTTTTCAAAGCAGCTGGGCTTTCTCGAAAGTTTTTTGATCTTGAGGCGGCCAGTTACGAGCCGGCGAGGAAAATGGGAGAGGAGAGGGGAGAGAAGAGTGCACTTTCACTACCCCCTGCCCTCTGTCTCGGAAATGCTGGCTTTGCCGCTGAAAGAATGTAGCGAAATTTAAGCAAGTAATCCCGATCACGGATAATTTGAAGCAGACAGTTTATTCTTGTCGATAAGGGTCACGTCATGAATACATGGTTAAAATTTATGTAACGTATAGTACATTTTACAACGTGTTTTATTTTCAACAGGCATTAGACCTTCAACCACAGGACACCAGCGGGCTTGCTGATCCTTATCTTGTCGTGCATCTAGGGAAGAATAAGATATCTGACAAAGACAACTACGTTCCAAACAACCTGAATCCCATCTTTGGAAAGTAAGAAGGCTTTCCTTGTAATAATCTGCAGTTAAATTTCTTTAGTTGAACGATTAAATTCTGTTTTCGTTTTACATGATCCGGGAAGGAGAGTTGTGGGGAAGGGGGAGGGGTGAGAGTTATGTCCAATTTGTAGGTCTCATTTCGATCGCGTGAATGTCATTCAAGCCCCAGAAAATCACAGAAAATAGCTCTGTAACCACAGAAACAACAAGTAAGAGAAGAAAATGGACTACGGGTCGAACAGACTCCAAATTGGAATTTTATCTGTAACTTAAGGTGAACTCAACGCAACTGAAATGACAAATGTAGCTGCTTACGTTAGACGCAAAAGTAGTCAGTTACTGCATTAAACGTACTGACAGCAGTGTGACGCCCATGAAATCGTGAAATATCCCTTTCGATCGTCCATACTTTGCTTTCCGGTACTCGACAATTCATTCACTGTAGACTAGGCGAAAGAAAGTTTCCATGATAACATTAATTAGGGGTAACGTGTTCTAAAAGCTTCAATTTCAGTTTTTTAGAGCCGTCCCTAAACTGTAAAGGGACTGTGACAAAAATCAAATTGCGGAGTCAGGGCACCTTAGAGCTGGTAAATTGAAGCACAAACGTTTTTAGAAACACAACCTAGAAGCAAATGTTTCCAGTTTAGTAAATTTTCTCTCTTAACCAAGGAACAATCAAGACAGTCAAGGGTCTGCTTCCTTGCTTGTTTCCTTTCTTGTCTAATAGGTCGTTTTTGTTCCTTTTCTCCGTTAGGATGTTTGAACTAAACGCCACTATCCCCATCATCAAGGACCTGCGCATTAGCGTCATGGATTATGACGTCATTGGTAGGGACGACCTGATTGGTGAAACTGTTGTGGATCTGGAGAACAGGTTCTTGTCTCGTTTCCGTTCGACTTGTGGGCTGCCACAGTCTTACTGCACGTAAGTAGTGACGGAAATATCCTGAAACACTCTTTTGTAAATTGTTGTAGTCGGGTGGTACGTTCGTAGTCTACTGGAAAGACCTTTGCCCACACATGAAATTTTCATATCGGCAAGTTTTTTATTGTATCTGAAAGGATTTTGTAGTAGTGTAAAAAAGGATACACATTCCTTTTTCTTCGCTGAATTTTTTCGGCTCAAAACCTTTCCACATTTTTGTGACCAACTTCGTAAACTTTTTTTCACTGTCTCTATTTAGAACATACTGACAGTTTTCTGTAAACAGAGCCTTAGCATTAAAAAGGCTATTATATTTGTTTCCCTTCGCGAAATCACTGGTTATTGTCATTTCCTGTGTGAAGAGAACTATTTAGTCATAATTTACCGAAGCCCGCGAAAGCTGACACCTTTTACAGCTCTTGTTTCAACTGCCGGAATAGAGCTGTTGAAACCTAACACTTAGTTCGCGAATTTTTCTCAGCGCGCTGTCCTTAGAATCAACCACGTTAACCGCCATTTTTCTGGCCCGAAAAAGGCGGCAACAGGCACGATTCATGTGGACTGATTCTGTGGATATGTTTGTCGAGTTTTCATTGGTTAAGAAATATTGACGTCACGATTAAGAAATACTGACGTCACATAACTCGTCTTCCCTGTTCGGGTTCGCAGATACTCTCTTGTGGCCCGCAATAGGTGTCTGCTTTTCCAAGATAAATTTACCACCAGTTTAGGACAGGAAATATAAACGATCCCTTGCCATATCCTCTTCAACACTGAGCATACAGATTACATCTTTGATTCAAACCAGTGGCGTGACTAACATGACAGTCAACTCACGACACTGATTCGGACAAAAGATGCAACGAAACTTGGGCAGTGTTGTAAGCACAATTCTCCTGCCCATGTTTCCTAATACTCTTCCAAAATGAATGGTATAGAAAAGATACGTAGCTAGCGTTACAGTGTGACATGTTGATTGTGTGACAGGTCTGGTCCAAATCAGTGGCGTGACTCCCAGACGCCTCGTCAAATCTTGGAGTACTGGTGTGAGCTGAACAGTTTAAACAAGCCACAGTTTCTTGGAAACACTCAGCTTGTGCTTGATGGAAAGGTCTACAACTTACAAGAGTTCGGTAAGGGGGCACGAGGATTTTATTGATGAAGAGAATAAAGAAAGTACCTTTTTTGGTCTTCCTCTTGATTTTTCTGTAATTTTGAATTAAGACGAACTGAAAGGTTAGATGTTACGCTAAATTTTATCAAAGTATTCTGTAGACGTACCTATGCTTAAAGCTCGTGCTTTGGGAAGAAAGGCAATAATCGTTTAAATTAATATAAGTCGTCTTCATTACCCGTTTTATTTCTAGAGGTAACCAAGTCAAAATTGCCAACCTTTTCCAAAATAGATAAACGAAAGTCCAGTTAACCGGCTCCTTATTTTGAGTTTTAGTTTCTTTATACATGCCTGAGAAGGAGTAATTAAAGTGCCCCTGGGACGAAAATTTCATTTTCCATCTTTTTGCATTTTCGTGTAGAATATGACCTTCTTACTCATGTTACCAAATTTCAATTCTTTACGGCGATTGGAAGTATTTTTTTTTTAGCCTTTAATTCGAGATTTCACGGCCGCCATTACTTGGCCTTGTTCCGGAAGTTAAGGCTCAAATTACAGGAAGTGACGTCATTGGCTCAACACGAAAAATTCCACATGGCTAATTTTCATATGGATTCTACTTCATAAACTGTATTCTGCTGTTATTTAGTTCGCAACAGCAGAATACAGTTTATGAAGTAGAATCCATATGAAAATTAGCCATGTGGAATTTTTCGTGTTGAGCCAATGACGTCACTTCCTGTAATTTGAGCCTTAACTTCCGGAACAAGGCCAAGTAATGGCGGCCGTGAAATCTCGAATAAAAAGCTAAAAAAAATACCTCCAATCGCCGTAAAGGATTGAAATTTGGTAACATGAGTAAGAAGGTCATATTCTACACGAAAATGCAAAAAGATGGAAAATGAAATTTTCGTCCAGGGGCACTTTAAGGTGGTGTCTGATTTTTCCTGTGGGGGGGGGGGGGGGCGCATTTATGAACGTTTGGGGTACAAGTGACATAAAAATATATAAATTGAAAACGGGGTAGCCTTCTTGTAGGCTACGTTTTCATCCGCAAGCCCAAAGCAGTCAAAACTTTGAACGTTGGTGTGATATAATAGGACTTCAAGGGTATAGGTTTTTATTTTCCTGTGTATTCGACAGAGGAAGGCATGCTGTTTCACCAGCACCTGGGCCCACCTGACCAGCGGTTGGCATTGCACGTGTTGAATTCCATGCCCGTAGTTCCTGAGCACGTGGAGACCAGGCCCCTGTTTAACTCGCTACAACCGAGCGTCGAACAGGTACAAGTATGTTGTTTTTAACGAGGGGGGGGGGGGGGGGGGGAGGAGGGGGGTGTACAGTTGTAAAGCGAAAGGAGATTCCGAGGTCAGTTTTCTTCGGTGTTTCTCGCTCACATTTTGTGTGTGGTAGGCGTGGTAATGGTAGCAATGACAAAGGTAAAAAGTATGCTTGATCGTACACCGGTATCAACGCTCAAGTGCATGTTAAACCCCATACACTACTCACGTTTGGTACGACATAGGTGCCCAGTATCCTAGTCAAATGTCGGGACACCTGTGTAATTACAGTGTTGATCAAATGACTCTTTAAAGGGGACGTCTCAAAGGGATTTGGTGTTTCTGTTTCTTTTTTTTTTTTCAAAAACCCAAAACGTTTTTCTATTTACAGAAACCTGAAAATAATGGACCAGTTTTGTCATAAATTACCATTTAAGTGTACTAAAACTGTCGATGAGTGTCTCTGGCTACAGGGACTAAGTCGGATTGGAATACAACTTAGCGTTTTTCAAGTTCTCGCATCTTTATTTCCAAAATCGCTAGAACAGATCATGAGTTGTTTCCTTCAGGAATTTCAGTTAAGTGAAGGTGTCGCCATTTTCACCAAAAAAGGTAAAAATCTCTGTCGTACTTCCCCTTAATACGGACACCGAAACAGTAGAAATGAATGAATGTTTGGTCTATCAACAGAGTTGATAACTAAAGGTAAATTGGCCACCATAAAGAAATTCGAGTGATGACGAAGGGCTAACCCTCGAAACCGAAACGTCAGCACTAGAATCTCTTTACGGTGACCAATTTACTCTTCCCTACCAGCAGAGGCCTCTTTTCCGTTGCATTCGCTGAACTGATGGGCGTGAGAAAAAGAGACCTCTGCCCTGGATCGAAACGGACTGTGTTGAGTATGCACTGCGGTTACCTAGCGACCGAACCGTCACGTGATGTTTTAAGCGCTATGCGGGCTCACTAAATGACAGCGGAGTAATTGTAAACGAATGCGCGAGAGACAGTGGGCTCATGCCACGGTCAGCAACCAATACAGAGAGCATGCGTTTTATAAGCGTCGTCCACGACTACGGACGGCGGTTGAATCAAGTCCGTTTCGACCCAGGGCAGAGGTCTCTTTTACTCACGCCCGTCAGATCAGCGAATACAATGGAAAAGAGGCCTCTGCTAGCAGGGAAATTTACTCAATCAACGGTGACCAATCAACTCTGTTGATAAAGCAAACATTCGTTTCTACTCCCCACCGACGCAGCACCACAGTTTCGTTAGAAAATAATCCGCTTATCCAGTAGCAGTAAATGTCCGTTATATGGAGATCTCTGTATGACAGTGGAGTCAAGTAAACTGTCCGTATAATGTAGTTTTGTATATTAAAAAGGTGTATGGTGGTCTGTTTTGAACCAATTTAACTGTCGATGATAAGGACCGTTCGGCATTATCTAAAGGGCGATTTAGACGGTACGATTTTCTCTTCGACTGTCGCATGCGATTTCTAGAGCGCGCGCTGCTTGCCTCATGTAAAAATCGTACACAACTCTCGCCACTCAACATCGCCTTTACCTACGATTGTCGTAGGATTTTAAAACATGTTTTAAAATCCTACGACATTTTTCGTGTTGTGTGCGTCTGTCGTTAGGATGTTGTAGGTTGATTTACACGACGCGATTCGTGTTGTAGGCATGGCGTAAGCGTGACGCATGTGACAAATCGTAGGCAAAATCGTACCGTCTAAATCGCCCTTAATATAGTCTTCGTGACCAAAGTGAAATGTGTCCCACCACGGAGGTGACCTTAAGAAGAGGTTCGACTGCAATACTTAGGGTCCGTTTCATTTACAATTGGAAGAATATTAAACACTTTTGAGCAGTTTTCAATTGAGTGTCGTAAAACCAAACCCAAAGTAATTGTTCTGACCAACCACAACAGACGTAAGCATTTCAATGAACCAATCAGAACTCGAAGCAAATACGTCAAGCAGCGCCAAGCGCGGGAAAACGCGTGCGAGCAAGTCACGATTGGTTTGGTTTTGCCTCTCAATGGTTGAAAAAGTGGCGCAAGTTTTGGGAACCAATCATATAGCGTCGTAAAGCAAACGAAATTGCTTTGGACACTCAATTGAAAGGGACTCTAGGAGACACAACTGGAATAGCCCTAGTTGACCTACGGAATATAAAGTATATCCTTGTGTCTCTAAAGGATTTTTAAAAATTATCTCCAGTTTTCCTCTTACGAAATACACTCAATAGAATACACTCTGATTAAGATAAACGTTGTCAAACCTGTTTGCCTTCATTTTGTAGGGCAAACTTCAGATGTGGGTGGACATTTTCCCCAAGCACATGGGAACGCCTGGCCAACCGTTTGATGTTAATCCTCGCAAACCTGGAGAGTAAGTGTAGAAACTTAATTCTGTGGCCCTGTTTAGCTGCAGAGACACACCGGTACTTTAAGATACTGCTTCTATCAGTCGAGTCCGGTTGTATTAAAGTTGTACGACAAACGCTAACGTCAGCTGTCAACTGTGGTGTAATTAAGGCCCTGTTTACATAAAGGGAAGAAGATCCTATAAGGCGAAACAACTTTTCGTTAGGTTTACATGCAGAAATGTTGCAGAAGGAAATGAAGAAAAATTGTCGTTCTTTAGCAGCTGAACGCTCGGCTGCCGCCATGCTTGTTCTTTTAGTCCCTAGTATTAGGACCTTCCGAGCGAAGCTGAGGTTGTTTACATGGTGCCAAGATCTTCTTATCTCTCAGCTAGGAAGATCCTATCGCTAGAAAGATCCCAGCGCTAGGGCCGAGGACATGTACACTGAATACATGTTCACTGAATACAGAATACATATGGTGCTAGGATGATCCAGCTTCTAGGATTTTCCTCCCTCCATCTAATCAGCTCCTTAGACTTCAGTTGTGCCAGTTCGGACATAACTGGAGGTGGCCTAGCAGGTTAAAGAAGCAAGTGGTCTCAATCCAACTGCCGCTATTTGATCGCTCCAGGCTTGCGTTTCTCAAAACTTCCGAAAACATTTTGGGTCCTATGCATACCATGTTCATTGCCAGAAATACGATGTTTTAAAAGCTAAAAGGTGATACCTTTAGGCATTAAGAAACTCACCGGGCTAGTTTGTACGAAAAACTACTACAAATCCATAGAAAACGGATATAACAAGTGTTTGTTGGGCCCGAAATCCCTTCGGGAATTTGAGATTCGGGCTCCTGATCATATTGTTCTGTGTATTTCAATATCAAAAGTGTTACTGTGCGTTGAAAAGTCAATCCTTTTCACCTTCACGTTCACTTAGCTTCAGCCGTAAGGATGATTAAGGACGGTGCCTACTAATGCAGAAGTTTATGACTATACGGGGAAAGCAGATCTTAGCAAGGACTATTGGAATCCAAAAAGAAAATTGGGTGTTAGGGTAACCATGCATTTTTTTTTAGAGATAATTAAGCAACAGCAATTCTAAAGAGCTGAAAAATGCAAAGCAATGTATGGAATTTTTTCCCTAATTGAAGCCGGCTAATTATCTTTTAAAAATGCGTGGTTATCCCTAATTTTCTTTTTGGATTCCAACAACCCTTGACAAGAACTGCTTCAGTTTCGCGCGTAGTTATAAACCGCGCAAAAATATCTCTGTGTTAGCTTAATAAAACCCGACTTTCCCGGACCATCTCGAGATGCGCAGAACGTATGCGCAGTAGCAAAAGAGGCACCGTCCTTAATTGGCGCAAGAACAGTGTGTACGACCAACATTCAGCCGCTTCAGGGTTCAACCCCGTATGTATTGGGCTTTAGAATCTGGTTGAGATGTTCATAGCTTTTCATGGTTCAATGGAAGTTCTTACACTTGTTTTCCAGATATGAATTGCGAGTAATTATCTGGAACACTGCTGATGTGATCTTAGAGGAGACGTCCGTGACTGGAGAACAAATGAGTGACATTTACGTGAAGGGGTGAGTTGTGCGTCCTCTGATTGGCTGAAAACACGTTTTATCCGAGTTCTATCGAGTTTTGCTTTCAAAGTGTTCTCCAGACAAAGGAAAGTTTTTGTTTAACACGCAGCTCTACAGAAATTTTTCTTGGAATTTGTAGATCTAAAAGTCACTTTGATCAAGGAAGGTCTTGAACAGTGAAGACACGTATATGTTGTGGTCTTAAATAAATTTTTTGGTTTAACGTTTGTCAAACCAGTTTAATTTTTTTCTGTTGTGCAGTATTCATTACCATGATCGACCCAAAGGGAAAAAATCAAACTGGTTTGAAAATTTTTAAACAAAAAACAAAACAAAACAAAAAAAAAATTGAACCATAACATATACAGGGGTTATTCATGCAAATGCAAAAAAAAAATGTTACGGAATTCTTTGCAGTTAGGAGAAAAACATACAACATGGTCGCAACTGGTGACTAATATAGAATCTTGTTTTAACTTTTTAGGTGGCTTGCCGGGATTGAGGAATCCCAGAAAACGGATGTCCATTACAGGTTTGTGTGGAATAATTTCTTTTACAGTTAAATGCCCAATAAAAAACAGGCGAGTTACACTCTGAGGTCATCTGAACCGTACTTCCTCAACAGCGTCAGATTAAATTGCTTCTCCATACGAGTGTAAAAAGTAATTTCGCGTTTCCTTTGGTTCTACTTTACTCCGCTCTCTGATTGGTTGGCAAAACTCGCGCCACTTTCGCAACCAATGAGAAGCAAAACCAAAACCAATCGTAACTTGCTCGCACGCGTTTTCCCGCGCTTGGCGTACTTGCTTCGAATTCTGATTGGCTCATTCCACTGCATGCGTTTGTTGTTTGCTGTTGGCAAGGCGGTGTAACCACTAACTGAGTACCTTGTCATTGCATGTTTGGAAGTACCGAATTGCATACACAAACTTTTATCGTGACCGAACGGTCTTGCAAGTAGACCCAAGTCGCCAAAACAGCAATATACAAATGCAGTCTTGCGCGCGTTTATGCCAAAGAGAGCACCACACTAAGACCAATTTTGCGCCCAACTTCAGTCAAACTGTGATTGCCTTGCATTCACTTGCGTGCCAGTTTGAACTTGATCAAACTGAACACAAGTCATCACAAGCTTGAGATCAGTTACGAAAAGGGCGGGAAACGTAGTCCCTGGTGTCCGATAGTTCCCATTCCCGCTCGTTCGCGCTCTTACCTTTCTCCCCAGATCTCTCACTGATATCTCGTTCTTATTCTGTCGTTGCTCTCCCCAGATCTCTGGATGGTGAAGGAAACTTCAACTGGCGTTTTGTCTTTCCCTTTATGTTCCTCGCTGCGGAGAAAGTCTTAGTTGTTAGGAAGAAGGTAATTTATGGTAGTTAACTAGCAGTTCATTTTATCTGCTCTTTTCTCTTAGTGAATGGTTTGAACCAGAAGGGTATGCAGTGTGATCTACTGTATTTTAAGGACAGTGCCTACTTTTGTTACTGCGCATACGTTCTGTGCATCTCGAGAAACTCGGGTTTCCTATGGGTGGTGCCTACTAACACAGGCATATTTTTGCGCGGTTTAAAACTATGCGGAAAAAGCAGAACTTAGCAAGTGTTCTTGGCAGCCAAAAAGAAAACTTAAGGTAACCATGCAGTTTTCAGAGATAATAAAGCTTCAATTTGGAAAAAAACGCAATACATTGCTTTGTATTTTGTTTCTTAATTATCTGTAAAAAATGCCTAGTTTCCCCCAAAACATCTGCTTTTCCCACATAGTCATAAACTGCGCAAAAATACTTCTGTATTTGTTGGCACCGTTCCTAAACAAACTTTGTTGAATTGGATGCAGGAGCATTTTTGGAGTTTAGACGAAACAGAAGAGCGCGTTCCTCCTCGACTCGTTATCCAAGTTTGGGACAATGACAAGTTCTCTCCAGACGACTTCTTAGGTACGCTGTGTTATTGATGGTGCTAATAATGCTTTAGTGTTAATCCTTTAAGGCCCAATATCAACAGGTAAGTTCTCCTAACTATTTTCCAGGTATTTCTTATCTTGTTAGTTGAGAGAATTTGTGTTCAAGTCATTTTACATTTTGGTGATCAATTCCTTTATTCTCATGACTTGTATGTTTGATCAAGTAGTGAGATTTTAAGGAGATATTTGATGCTGGTCATCCTGTACAGCATAATCGACAGTACCACAGGGAAGATTGACTCGCTAGCTTTCATTTGAATTGTAACTCGTTATTAGTTTTATCTACCGACCCAAAAGTTAGACACAAACGTAATCAAAAGTACCACAAACAGGGGTCTATCTATTTCCGGAGTGTTTTTTTAATTCCGGAGTACAAAATTTTACACTTATTACTCATGACATGTGTACTTTGCAGTTAATAATCTAAAAAAGTGTACTTTGTAGTTATTAATCAGGAAATTCATCTTTTACGATTAATAATCGTGCATGTTACGATTAATAATCGTACCATTCAAGATTATTAAGTACGTTTGACACATTATACAGTTAATAATCGTAAAGTACGCGATTATTAATCGCGTTTGACAGGAAATGCAGTTATTAATCGTAAATTGCGTTTTCTCGGTCAAAACAACAATCATGGGCGAATTCACTTGACGGCCGCCATTTCGAAAATTATTACGAAGTCAACCACTGCTCTTCACTGCGCTTGCTTTGAAAAAAATCTTACAAAAACGAATGCCTTATAGGACTATACTTCCCTCGACCTATGACCGTTATGTGCGGTCCAATCGTTTAAGGATATCATTCCTTGGCAATCATTTTTCAATCATATAGCCCTTTAAACAGGTTCCCAAGTCGTGTGTACGGCAAAAAGAAAACTTGAACCGCGCTTCGCTCCCCCTGATCGCAGATTTTTCTCTTTGTCCTGTACCCAACTTGGAAGGGCCCTTGGAAGCCTGTTCACAGGCTAAGCGCCGGGATTTCTTACCAGTGTTTCAGAGTTTGAGTGGGTTGAACTTATCCTCATAAATGACAACCGGCTCTGTGATTGGATTGGACACATTTTGACAGCTACTTCTGTAATTGGTCAAATGGAACGCGCCATTAGCTGGCGCGTTCTCACGAAGCTCAATGACCGTTGAAGAAATTCTTCGTACTGATCACAGTCGAGCTTCGAGTCAGAGTATTTCTTTCGCCGTAAAAAAAGCGCTAGTGTGATCTAAAAAAAACAGTACGATCCAGGAACATTTACAGAATTGGTCATCGCTGTAGTTTACGTGAGAACACATGAAAATTGAATGCTTTTCTTTACTGACTTTACATCATGGTAAGCTATGTTCGGAGACGCTGACTTTCTCTTTGGGAAATATCTGTGTGCCGATCTAAATACCTGCTGAATTACAAGAGGAACAGATTTTGCATTGCTAATTATCAAAGGTGGATTACACTTATCAAGTTGTGTTCGCAGCGGTTGATCCTGAACACTTGGCAAGAAATGTAAACTTCGCAAACTTAAATTTTGCGTGCGATTATTTTACCTCACAGCGGCCGAAGCTGAGTGACTGAACGTCAATTTTAAACATCTAATCATCGCCAGCTCTTTTAATCAATGGTAGCGGTGGAAAGACCAAATTTAAAGGTAAAGACTTAAAGAATGGATTGTGTATCACAACAACGCTGAGGCCTGTCCTTCCGTACTTGCGTCGGCTTCCATCAGTGAACGAGTAAACACAGGAATGTAAAAGGTGAGATCAAATTCAGTAAATGTATTATCTAAAATTCCAAGGGATAAAAGAACGTATTAAATAGTATAATATCTCTACTGTATCCTACTCAGCCTTCTCAATCGATTATTTGATTTCTGATTCACTGTTTTTTCCCGCGCAAAATACTTAAACTTACAGAATTGGTCATCAAGTTTATGAATGACTGCTTGTAAAAATTGTATTTCTGGCTAAATAAAAATAATTTTAGCCATCTGAATATAATCTTGTTGTTTAATACGTTTTTTAGCTAGTTTATAGGGTTCAGTTAAAATCGGCCGTTCGACTGATGGATAAAATAAAAACTTGAAAACACGTCGGAAGTTTACGCATTGGCAGAACTGCGTTTTAAAAAAGTCTCGAACATGGCTTTCCTGAAAGAAATATTTAACAAAGCCTTTTTAATAAAACTTAGTGTTGTAGGCGGCTTTCCGGGAAATCTCGGCTGATTGGCAAAACCCTCTCACAGCGAGTGGTGCAGCTGCGGCTTAAATGGGGTGTAAACCGCGAAAGTCGCGGCGAAGCCGCGTCAACGAGCGGCTTCGCGATTGTTTTGACTGAACGGATCTCCATTGTAAGATTTCTGAAGATTTGCGTACGAATCGAAGGTGTTCTTGCAGAGAACACATCGATAAATCCTGCTTCGGATTCGACGAATTAGCGAACCATTGTATTTCGCTGGATTCCCGTCGCAGGAACATCTCGCTTTCGAAGTTTTCTGGTCGTGCTTTGGCGGCGCTTCGATTCGCATCGGACCTGTAACTGATACAGAATTCTGTTTTGTCAAAGTAGTCGACTTTGCATACATAATTAGAAACGCTTCGACCCAGATACAGTTGTTTATCGTAGTCTGCACAGACTGAATCATATATTAAATTTATTAGTTAATTCAGAATCTAAGCTCAGCCTTCAGTTTATGAGTAGTTTTTACGACCAGTTTATTGTTTTGATTTGTCATGTACCGCTGGTGAGTGAAAACGTCGTTCGCGAATTTTGAGATAGCGTTTTCAATTGTTTTCGTCGGGCTTTCTCTTTCCCAGTTTGTGATAAATTTCTAAGTTTTAATTCCGTAGATATCCTCAAAAGCAGAAATAATATCAGGTCAAAGCGACCTACTTTTCGTTTTCCTTTTTTTTTCTTTATTTGAAATGATGTGTTCCCAAAAATTATACGCGAAACGGTGCAAATTAGCGAAAATATTATGCGAGTATACCAGCGAAGCTTTCGACCACTTGTTGATTTCACGGTGTGTTATAAGCTTCGAAACGCGAACAAAATACAAACGTCAAATGGTCTGAATTTGTGAACCCATTAGACAAATTTTTCTTTTGCTAGTTTTAAAACAAAAGACTTAAAAAGATCTTCGTTTTGTTTGAAAAGTTTCGCAAACATTTCAGATAATTATCGCACTGCCGTACTTGACGAATTCCGCTCGCGTTGTTGTTTGTCGAAGAGTGAAAATGAGGAAAATATCATTCGCGAACTCACGGGCAAACTAGAAGTAAACCTCGAGGGAAGTATAGTCCTATAAGGCATTCGTTTTTGTAAGATTTTTTTCAAAGCAAGCGCAGTGAAGAGCAGTGGTTGACTTCGTAATAATTTTCGAAATGGCGGCCGTCAAGTGAATTCGTCCATGATTGTTGTTTTGACCGAGAAAACGCAATTTACGATTAATAACTGCATTTCCTGTCAAACGCGATTAATAATCGCGTACTTTACGATTATTAACTGTATAATGTGTCAAACGTACTTAATAATCTTGAATGGTACGATTATTAATCGTAACATGCACGATTATTAATCGTAAAAGATGAATTTCCTGATTAATAACTACAAAGTACACTTTTTTAGATTATTAAGGAAAAAGTACACATGTCATGAGTAATAAGTGTAAAATTTTGTACTCCGGAATTAAAAAAACACTCCGGAAATAGATAAACCCCTGTTCACAGGAAAGTACTAATTTGAGAGAATGTTTGTTTTTATCAACTGAGTTGATAACGTAATTTGGCCAGCATAAAGAGATTCGAGAGCTGATTCGTTCTCACGAAGAGTTGACTCTCGAAACGCCAGCTCTCGAATCTTTTTTACGGTGGCTACTCTCCCGCCGACGCAGCACCACAGTTTAGAAACTAATCCCTTTTTCTATTCATTTGAAATTTCTTCCACTAACTCAACCGAATGTAAATATATGAAACATATATTTTGAACTGCGGATGAAAAATCAAATAGAAGAGGATCTTCTATTTGATCTTTCATCCACAGTTCAAAATATATGTTTCATATATTTACATTTATTTATTCATCCTTCACGAGTATATTACGAACTCACAATATGACCAGCTCCCAGTTGGCTTGATAGCTCAGTTGCTAGAGCACTGCACCGGCATCGCAGAGGTCATGGGTTCGAATCCCGTTCAAGCCTGAATTTTTTCAGGCTTTCTTTTCGCAACTGCTTAAGTTGCGTACTAATTGCGAGGATCTTTCTTCTATTTGAACTAACTCAACTGCTGGAACCACCTTGAACAGCATGAACAACAGCCACAGTGGAAGTACTGCTCAGTAGCTTTCGAGAAATGGTTTTATCCTTTTGCCGAAACTTAACAACCACGTTAAAGATAATTCTTACGATTTGACGTAAGAGTTGTAAGACTTTTACTAGGCTTTTGTACATTATACTAGCATTTTAGTGAGGCATTTTAGAGAAAATGAAAAGTGTACTTATGAGGAAATGAAAACTAAAAATCGATGAGGATTTTTAAAATTTAAAGGCCATGAAGCGGAGCTCTAAAAGCCCAGTAACGAACGAGGACAGGTACATGGTATTACGTTTGAAGAGTCAAAGACGGTCAAAATTGGATGATTTTTTGCATTAAAATTTAATTGGGGATACAAAAGCGTAACTCTTCCAGTAAGCTTGTACAAATGTGAAACGTTGAAGGTTCCACGCAAGACTAAATATTTTCCTGGTTGGTGCTTTTGCAGGTCAGGTAGAATTGAACCTGAATCGTATGCCCAAACCAGCCAAGAGCGCTAGGCGCTGTAGTCTGGAGCAGTTGCCCTCTTATGATGAAGGCAGAGCCAGCAGTAGCGTGGAGTCTGTGTCGCTGTTTGAAATGAAGAGAGTGTATGGCTGGTGGCCCTGTGCCTCCCAGGAGGCGGGCGAGGAGATGCAGTTGACGGTGAGTGGTTAGGTTAGCGGCACTTGGGCCACAGGAATCCCACATGTTCGGGTCTGAAAGTTTTGATCTATACTCTAAAAAAGTGCAACTAAAGTGCATGACTCGCCGTTTTCACACTGGAAAGGAATCGAAGAGCTTAAACCTTTCTGGTCAGGTGGTTTCAGAGGATACTATTTTTAATGATGCTAAAATTTAGAGAGCAGGCCCCAGTTGTTCAGAGAGCGGATAACTTTATCCACTGGATAGGTCGCTACCTGGCAGATGAAATGTGTGCAAGATTTTCCCAATAGCCCTATAATTTGTAGGTAGAGTAGAAGCATATGTCAAATTTAAGAATGGAATTGTGTGGAAAACTTGTCAAAAGTATTAGTGACTTATCCAGTGGATAAAGTTATTCGCTCTTTGAACAACTGGGGCCAGGTTATTAGCGATTTATTTTCGACTAATGGCGAACGAAAACAAGACCGGCGCTCGAGGAAAAAGAGTTGACGAAGCTGATCTAAAAAACAGCACGAGCGAAGCATCTCAGTCATTTTGCGACAGTTTCTCTTTGAAAAACATCTCAGCGCAAACATAATAAGTACTTTCGCAACAATACAGCAAAGATAAGCAAATTTGAACTGGTTCAAGCCCATCTTGCTCACAAAACAATCAAAGATTTGGTGATTCGCTAGAATTAGTTCGCCGAAGACACACTAACCTTGAGATAATTTAGAAAGAAAACCTTAAAGGGAACGTACACTCTTGCAATAGGGCGACGATAAATTGTTGAAAATACAATCTAACTGGAAAACATGGAAGTAGATTGCGTTTTGGACAAAAGAGCTTTTGATTATCGCCCACTTTCGGTTTTAAATCTCTCGCGCGCCATTTTGGATTTCATGACAAGCGGCGGCCATATGACGTCATAAGTCCAAAATGGCGTCGCCCGAGAGAAACATAGGCGATAGTTGCATGCAAATTTTTGTACACTTCTTATGTTGTTTCCAATTTTTCTAATAAAAGTTGGAATTAAGACATTATTTCGAACATTTTAACTTCAATTTGCTTTAACAGCTGAGGTAACAGCTGTTTATTTATTTTTTTGGTAGGGTAAAGTGGAAATGGCCATAGAGTTGCTTTCTAAAGAAGAAGCTGAAGCCAAACCCGCCGGCAAAGGCCGAGATGAACCAAACCAGAACCCAACACTAGAGGAACCTAAGTAAGTCGGTGGTCCGTCATTCAGGTTTAGTTAGTAATGTAGGACTAGCATTCTGGGATAAGCCGGTTACAATAGGGAGAAATAATTGGTTAGTGAACGTGTCGTCTCACTGCTTGTACACCTCTTTGAAATCTTCCAAGCTTAACGCATGCTTTCAACATGCTTTCGAGGTTGGTAAAGGGACTTATATGCTCATAAACTACAAGCACAGGCTATAATTATGATGGTTAAAAACTGGATCAACGGATAATGTAATTCCAAGATTGAATCTTGGACAGTTCAAATGAAAAATTAAGACCACCCCTTCCCCCCATTTCAATGATGGAAAAATGGCGCATTTTGCTTTGCGCGCGAATTCATCATTGATTTTGCGGGGGAGTGGGGGATTGTAGTAGCATTTCTTGGTTACTCAACTCAGGACATAGGATTGGATATAGGATGATTATTGGATCATTCCACATCCACCGCGCGCTCGTGGATTAATGGGGACTTTACGCAACCACGACGGCAACGCCAACAAAAACGTCACTCGAAAATACAAGTTCGTGTTACTTGTACTTCTTTGCGCTTATTTCAATTCGTTCAACTTCTACAATGTGGCCGAACTATCCAGTAACAGAACTGGTGGGAACGGTCTTCAAGTTAGCACAGAAAATGAAAATTTACTGTCATGTGCTCACGCTCTCTATAAAACCTTGAATTTGGGCATTTCACGTTGTTGTTTGGCCGAAGATGGCGACGAAATCTACCAAAATTTGTAATGCACGTGCACAGCATTGTTTAGCTCATTAAGCCTTTTCTTTATTGACGTTTTCGTTGCCGTCGGCGTCGTGTTTGCGTAAAGTCCCTAATTGTTCATTATAAGCCCTGCATTTTGTATGGAATTACCGTAACATTCGACACATCGTGCCGGATGTAACTCGCATATTGTTAATCAAGTCAACCAATCTGATTTGCTTGTATAAGTTGTGAATTAACTATGACACACTACGCGTCATTTTCTTCCCCAGCCGCCCAGCGACTTCGTTCCGTTGGTTCACGTCACCATTCAAAACTCTACGCTACATCATTTGGAGAAACTACAAATGGATCATCATTGGTGTGCTCATCACTCTTATCATTGTGGCCGCTATTGTTGTCTTCTTGTATTCAATGCCGGTAAGTCATAGAATCCGTTTGTACGCAGAACGTATAAACATTTGTCTAAAATATTCAACAGCTATTTTTTTCACGAGTCACCGTGCTCGTCACAAGCTGTGTACAGTCTGAGGGTAGTGCACGGAAGTTTTGTCGGGGATTTGCCGCCCGGTTCTTCAAATCCAGACCAATATCATTATGTCATTTTCCAAACCCGTGTTGTTGAAAATCCATGCCCGTTTTGAGGCGGTTGTGACGGTATCTGAAGTGATAAGTCACTCTTCATCATGGAGCGGTTTTCAATAGACCATTCTCGAGTTGCTTTGAACCTCATTACTAAAGCGAGGCTAAGTGCATTCATACGCAAACAAAACTTATTTTCATGTGAAAAGATTTGCACTTAGCCTCGCTTTCATAATGAGGTTCACAGCAACTTGGAAATGGTCTATTGAATGCGAATAGCCTGCGCAGCAGTCGTTTCCGTTTCCTTCAAGCCAAGCGGGGTAAGCGCGCGAGGGCATTGGGCAAAAAGGAGCAAAAAAGTAGGAGCTGGGGGGGGGGGGAGGGGCGGAGAAGGATAGGAAACGCCTGCCGCTGAGCCCAGACATTTAACCGAACGCCGTTCGTCAGCGAACGGGAGGCAATGATGTATTCCCATTGGCCAATCGCCTGTCAATCAAACTCATAGACCAAAACGACATCCGGTTAACCGTTTATCAAAGATGAAAATATGGCCCAGGCGGAAAAGAACTCTCTCGAGTGTCCTTTCGATTTCGAGTTTGCTTTGCTTTGGAAACGACTAAACTACTTTCGCAGGGAGATACGTTAATTCAGTTGAAACCGGAGAAAAGGACTGCTTTAAGAACGAATGTCTATTAACATCAAGCAAATCAAAATTTTCGGTCGCGCTAAAAAATATAGTTTTCATTGCGCTTTGGTTTGTTTGTAGGTATTATCGTCTCAACAAACATGGTGTCATTCGTTTTTCGAAATCCCGCCGGAATTTTTAAAAATTTGTTCTGGCTGTCGGCGGTCTCAAAGACACGGAAAGCTGGAAGCAAAATTGGCTGGTCTGAAAGTTTGTTTCGCGTACGAACAAAGAAATTTTTATTCAAACTCTGTAATCATAAATAGATTGAGGAGGCCTCAAGTAAATACTTTGCAGGAAAATTTCAGTTCTAACCACGGTCTGAAAAGGAAGTTTTCAATATTTAGTGCGACTTTGTATTTCACGCTACGCGAGAGGAAGTGTTTAGCCATGTGGGACAAGCTCATTCTGTCTGTTATTCCAGCTGTAAGCAAATGAGTTGATATTCTAAAACATAAGTAAAATTTGTCTTGGGTAATTTTATCTACGCTTTGTTCGAGCGACGTAAAGTTCGAGAAAATCTTCTAAAATACTGCAACTTGTAGTTACGAAGCCCTGTAGGGGCCACCCTCAGTTCCTGAGTTCCTAAGTTCCTGAGTTCCTGAGTTCTTGAGTTCCTGAGTTCCTCAGTTCCCGAGTTCTCGAGTTCCCAAATGCGGAGTTCTGGAAACCGCTGTTGAATTTGATCGCGGCTACCGCTTATATGGGAGCAATGGCGGACGCAACCATCACTCGCATGCTTACGGAGCCCTGTAGGGGCCATCCCGGGGGCCATCCTCAGTTCCTGAGTTCCTACACTTTAAAACATTCCTTAGACGTTGCCACATTGTACAATAACCGATACATTTTCCACTTCCTTCTAATTCTTCTTGGATTGTTCTGATGACTAAGCCTAAATCTGAGTTAGCCCCCCTTCTCCTTAGGCCTTTATTCTGCACTATCCTTTTCAGCTGCCGCAAGCTAATCCTGATTCCATGAACAAGAGTCAAAAATGCAACAATTTCAACCTGCTGCAGTCCCAGATGAAAATACCTTTCTATAAGTTCATCACGATTAGCGTTTCCACGTTCTCCTAAAGCAGGTATATAGCCAGTAGAGATAACACAACAGGTTAGAATAGAAATCAATAGCATGCGAGTGATGGTTGCGTCCGCCATTGCTCCCATATAAGCGGTAGCTGCGATCAAATTCAACAGCGGTTTCCAGAACTCTGCATTTGGGAACTCGAGAACTCGGGAACTGAGGAACTCAGGAACACCAGAACTTGGGAAGTGAGGAACTCAGGAACTCAGGAACTCAGGAACTCGGGAACTCAGGAACTCAGGAACTCAGGAACTCAGGAACTCAGAAACTCAGGAACTCAGGAACTCAGGAACTCAGAAACTCGGGAACTCAGGAATTCAGAAACTCAGGAACTTAGGAACTCAGGACATAGGAAATCAGGAGTTTAGGAACCCAGGAACTCAGAACATGGGAACTTAGGGAATCAGGAACTGAGGATGGCCCCTACAGGGCTTCGTATGTAGTAAACAAGTTGCCCGCCGCGATTCTATTTTCGCTGAGATTAACCAGAAGTTTAAAAATGATTGGTTCATGTGACATTTGACGTGACAGTGTAGGCCCCAAGGGAGCGAAGCCATTTGGGGGTAAAATGTCTGGCTTAGCGGCAGGCGTTTCCTTTCCTTCCCCGCCCCTCCCCCCCCCCCCCCCCGCTCCTACTTTTTTGCTCCATTTTGCCCAATGCCCTCGCGCTTGCCCCGCTTGGCTTGAAGGAAACGGAAACGACTGCTTCGTAGGCTAAATGCGAAATTTATTCGTGTTTACTTTACCACGCTCTTTAATTCAACCAGTGAGAACCTTCATTTAACTAAACCCAAACGTAACTTGCCCGCACGCTTTTCGCCGCGCTTGGCGCCGGTTCCATTTACTTGCTTGGCATTCCGATTGGTATATTGCGCCGTTTGCGTTTGTTTGCGTTCCATAATGAGGTCAAAAGCAACTGGGAAGTGGCCTATTCTAATGGTAGATTTCCCGCGCTGCAAGTGGGAAAAGCCTCTTCTCTTTTTTCACTCGCCTCAACTCTCCGCCCGTTTTGCTTATCCAAGATGGCGGCATGAACGATTACTAATGAGCTAATGAACGACCTGATTCAGTACCTACTCACTTGCACGTGACGTCATGGCGGCCATGTTGGTGTACAGGAACAATAAATTTTTCTCCTCTGGGAGTTAACTTCCATTTTTATGCAAACTATGTGAACAAATTTTCTTTTGTTTTGTACACCAACATGGCGGCAATGCAAACCACCTATACACCTGCTTAGCAGGCTTTCCCCGCGTAACTATGCGATTTCATTAATTTTCTGTACATGTGTGTTGTTTAACTTACCAGGATTGGTTGGCTTGTTTTCTTGTAGGGTTATTCCGTGAAGAAGATGTTCAATGTTTAAATCGTCCCCTGCGACGGAAAACCAACAAATTATCAAAACAAATTCGATTATTATACGGTATTTAATTCAAAATTTAATTTAACGGAGTAATTTCCAATATAATTAACACTAGAATTTGGCAAGTACAATTTATGATGTGTATTTAAATACGTGGGTTGAATCTACTTTATGGAAGTGTAAGCAAATCATTATTTAATTTTGGGATTAATTTGACCAGTTGACGGAAAAAATAGATATAGCAGGTGAATTCGTCGAATGTAAATTAGAATGTGAATCATACTTGAGGATTTCAATTCAATGGTCGCAATTTAGGATCTCACCCAAAGAAAAATACAATCGTTGTGTTATGGTAGAATCGCTTTGTCTAGCATGATAAATGGTATCGTAGGAGAATACTGCTCAATAGCTTTCGAATCATTAGTCACACTTTAGAATACCATACAGTACAACCAGCATGACCACGGGAGAGTTCCGCTCGACAGCTTTCCTTAGAAGAATTGTCTCTTCAGTGTTTTGTTTCGCTCGAAAGTTAACCACCGTACAATGCTTTACCTATGGAGGTGTTGCTTCAGGAGGAAAAAGTAAAAAAAATTATCACTTGTTTTTGTAAAATAAAATTGTTTTGAACATTTTGTCGCTGGCGATGAACAAATTCCTCTTTTGCCTGACAAGAGAGGTATCGAGGAACGCTGCTGGTTTGGGGGTGGAGGAGATACTTCATAAACGGAGGCTCTGCCCTTATGATATGGCCCTTTTACCCTTCCAAATGGACCGTAGACCGAAAGAGTAGCAATTAAATCCAAGTATTGAAATTGTAAGGCAATGATTAATGTGAATAGTGCTTGGGGTGCTTACCATTCACGCAAACCACCCGGATTGAAATTTTCGGCATAAATACGAAATGATTTAGGTTGTCTTAACAGAAGATGGATAACATGCAAAATGTATGCATGAACATTGGCTGTTAGTCCCAAAAGGAGCAATAAAAATTGATCACTTTGACCAGAAGCCCATAATTTCAGAAGTACTCCAAATGGAATGATGCGTACCATTTGATTTTCCAACTGGAATTTCCGGGTTTTCCATGTAAATGGTAAGCACCCCTAGGTGTCTATGTTTGGCTTATGTTTTAGTTCTTAGAAAGGAGTTACAGTGTTTTATGTTTTTGCATGTATCTGAAGGGGTACCATTTCGGTAAAATGTGGTATGTGAAAGGGAAATTGGTTGAACCTTTGGGCGGAGCCTCTGCGTGCGAACCTTTATTGAGTATCTCCTCCCTTCCCCACAGGTTTAGTAGTTCACATCGTAATTATTAATTAAGCTCTTCTCTGTTAAAGTGGATCTTGAGAATTGTCCCTTTAAGGTGGGATGTCGTATTAATGAAGTATATAATTAAGGAGGGTTTCATTAATCCAGGTGCTGGAGATTAATTTTTTTCACATTAGATGAGCTTTAGAACTGGGCTAGTGAGACATTAAATCTCCAGTCAATAGGAAGGCGTGTTTGGTGGTTTAACTAGAACATAAGGGATTCACGTGCTCTCACTTTATAGAAATTTAGTTAAATTGAAATGGCGGTGTTAGGTTAGAACATGACGTCTTTGAAAATTATCCACTGGTAGGTAGGTAGCACTGAGGTGGAAAATATGTGTTATAAAGAAAGAAAGTAACAGGAAATGCATGTATTTAGTTGATTTCCGTGATTTAAGAACCTGTTTATTTTGTTACCATAAAAACATGAGTTATTTTATTATTTTTTTGTTTTAAGTTATCAAATTTTGATGATGTCGTTTGTGTTCGCACCATGTAAACTTTCAGCATTCTTTCCGTTTATTGCTTAATTTAAGGCGCATTTACACTAGAGAAAAATTGGGTCGGAGCGGAACCGTGAAGAAATGATACGGATCAAACATTTTCAGAGCGTTCATACAAGTTACATTTTTTCTTTAAAAGATAAGTTGAATTAAAAGTTTAGGAGCTAATTTGGAACATGTTGTTTACACTACCTTCTACGGTGCACGGAGCATTTTTTACGCGGCCGTGATGCATTTGGCCCCACGAAATGGCAAGTATGGTCAGGAGAAGCAAGAGGTTTTTTTGCAGGGGTGGGGTTATATGTGCTATAGCTCCATAACAAAGAGAACACATGTATCTGGACTTACGCAATAAAAAACAAGGTACGCATCGCTTACACGGGCGAAAAATACGGTCCGTACTTTTTAAAATGGTCTGGACCCAGTTTTCCTCTAATGTAAATGCACCGGTTATATAGCTACATTAGAAAAGAGATGCAGTACTGTGCTAATTCATAAGTCAAAAAACTATTTTTGCTGTGGTAATGTCTTACGATAAAATGAAGAACACCTCAATAAATGGGACATAACTTCTCGTCGAACATTGGCTTAAAAAATGATCTTGTAAGGTTTCTCTTTACGTGTGATGAATCTTTCCATTAATTTCAATACTGTTGAGTTGAGTTTCCGCTTCGGTTTTTCCTTCCAAATACGAGAATTTGAGCAATAACTAGCTAAAATCACCCTGAATTAAGCAACTGGCAACAAGTAATACAACGTGGAAGCAAGGTAAAGCATTTTTTTATTTGGAATTTTTCTAGTACCCCCATTTTCTAAAAAAAAGTTCCTATGTGTTCCCAAACAAACCTCTCAGGTTTCAATAGATTATCGCTTAGCGGTCGAGTCGAGTCGCGTTTGCATTGGTTTTGCTTTACTAAGCTCCGTGATTGGTTCGCAAAACTCGCGCTTCTCTTTCAACTAATAGACCTTTATCACTCGGCGACCATGTTGAGTCTCAGGAGAATAAAAGCTTTGTTTTTGCACGGCAAACCTCGCCCAGACGCGAATTCAGTTCGAGGCTTGCCGTGCAAAAACAAAGCTTTTTATTCTCCTAAGACTCGACATGGCCGTCGAGTGATAAAGGTCTAAGAGAATTAGCAAAACCCAATCGTGACTTGCTGTCACGTGTATTCAGCATTTGCGCCGATTACATGTATTTGCTCCGTGTTCTGATTGGATCGGTGTGCTATTTACGTTTGTTGGGATTGGCTAGAGGAATTACTTTGGTTACCTAGCGAGTGAGACGACTGTTGGCCAATATGGTGATAGCCCATTTTACAGTAACGAGCTTAGTAACCTGGCCTTGGATTAGAAGCGAGGCTGGGGGTAACCTTGTTTTGATACAAACCTCACTGCTTTTCCTATGTAGATCAAGCTGTTCTTATGTTAACCAGTCTGAATTTACATATGAAAAAACAGTGAGGTTTGTATCAAAACAAGGTCACCCCCAGTCTCGCTTCCAATCCAAGGCCAGGTCACTAAGCACCTAACTGTAAAATGGCCTATTCACAAGTACCCATGACATTTCGTGCTGGATTGCAAGAATATTTTACAGATGTCAGAATTAAATTTATACCCACTTAATCAGAAATAGATGAATAACTTACGTACAACACGTGCTTAGAAGGACTTTGGTCGCGTGGTTATTGAACAACAGCGGTCAGAATGCCTCGCTATGTCTTCCTTGGTGATGGCAATAACGCCTACTCCTTGCTCAGGGTGGACAAGGTTGGTTGTCTTGCCGGTTGGACAAAGGAAAGATGCTTGTAAATAGACGATGCATTGAACCCGATAGCCTTGATGCATATTACAGGGACATCCAGCGGTTCATTTCGGTGGAAACTAAAACCAAAGTAATTTCTCTGGCCAATCACGACAGTTGTAAACAGCACAATCAGCCAATCAGAACTCGAAGCCAATACATGTAGCCTGCGTCAAGCGCGAGAAAACGCGTGCGACCAAGCACGATTGGTTTTGGTTTGGCTTCCGATTGGTTGAGAAAATGGCGCGAACTTTGCCAACCAATCATAGAGTCTAATAAAGCAAAACCAAAACAAACGCGAAATTACCTTCGACACTCGCTTGAAAACCGCTGTATCCGTTCTAAAAGCCTTAATCCTGCCTCAGAATTACGGATCTATTTGTCGGTAAAATCTCAAGTTTTCTTTCCGCCAAACACTGGAAAACTACTTCGTTTCGTTTTCGGTGGGGCAAAAATTTATTAAAGATGCGAAGAAAGGACAACTAGCATTTTCGTAAAGCCAAACACAGCTGATAAATTCGTGGTCCTTAAGACTTTCTACAACTTAAATTTTCAGCTAAAGGATCCGTAGAGATCAAACTGAATTAATTCACACCCCTGCCATTAGTGTATACATCATGTGACAATCAATTAAAATCTACAGCATTCTGTTTATGACAGCATTTCAAGTAATAAATTGCAGTCTGGGCTAAAACGTGAAGACACGAAGGAGCTGAAAAACTGTTTAAGACCAGTACCCATATCAATGATTATGACTAAACCCCTCAAGCTGCAATGGTGACCAGAATCCAAATTCTCCATACAATGTCAATACTTCATCAAACATGACAGGTCACGAAAACAAATCTAATGATCACTAGAGACAAAATGCCGTTATGTTCGAAGAAATTCTTGCAACTAGTTCTTTAAGAATCATATCGAGAAAAATGAAGAGAATGTAGATTTAGATACCGTGGCCTAATGCCTTTTCAAGTGAAACAGGTGCGCTCAGTTAACCACCCACAATTACCACCTGCCGTCCGCCCTCTTTCAAAGAAAATACCTCCCGTCTCGTTAAATGTTTTCCATATTCAAGGATTTTGGATACTGTTGAAACCTCTTAGCTGTTATAGCTGTGCTGGTATTAAATTTTCGCTATTAAGATACAAAGGCCGTTCAGGCTATCATTTAACAACATCGAAGAGCAAGCTGTCAAATTAAAATATTTTTGACCTCCCAGCTTATTTAGAAATTTAAATTTCACGAATGTGTCAGTTGAAGAGTATCAATTTATCTTGTTAGATCATATGCATAACTCAACTGTAATTAAGCATCGCGGACCAAAATAAAACAAAACAAAAAGACAAAAAAAAATTCGCGCAGTTTTATTTAATCAAATTATTTTGTATTTTTTTGACTGGATTCTTTGTTGAGTAAACTTTTTATTCTGGTAATTGATATTCAAAAGTTGAAGAAAAATTCAAATTAATGTTAGTAGCATCTCAATTGTTTGACTATTAAAAAATCATATACATTTTACAAATAAAGCATGCATTCTATTGTATATTTTTCTCTGTGTCTGTTCCTAGTGATTATTTTATATCTCAAACCCAGTATTGTGTTGGTATTGAAACACGAAAAAATTCGGATTGCATCCTTCTTTGGCTTTTGAAATAAACAAATTGTTACTCTTCGCTTATATTTAGCAAATTGTCCTTTTCTACTTGTTGCACTCTTATTTGAAGTTTTCGCGTGCGTCATTGGACGTGCTATATTCAATTTTCAATCATCGTTCCAGCAACATGGACTGCCATTCCATCCACAACAAATCGTCACCAACTGTATGATAGTTTGTTGGAAATACCAAGAGACCCTTGTCAACAAAACTCACTTTCGCGGCATTTTCCGCTTTCTAGCTACACCTGGTGAAACGTCGAGGTAGAACAATTTGCGGAAATTTAAAAAGGACAACCACATCTTTCATGAGGAATGTTACTCATGTATTGAAGTGATTTAATTTGACAGTGATATACGAATGACTGGGAAACTTTACGTGAGTGCTGACGCCACTCTTAAATCTTCAAAGAGTACTGACAAGTTATTGAAAAAAAAAACAACAACCAGCTGCATACAGGCGGCATGTGCAGGAATCATTAAACTGGCTGATTATAGAGAAAAATCCGAGGATAGGGCAAGCGTCGCAGGAACATACCGGTAATGTTGGGAAAAACCTATTTTAATTGTCACATACTCAATAATTTTTACAAATTAGATGCCAGACACACGACATAACTCATGCTATGGGTAGGGTCGAAATTGAAAGGATAATCAGCGGATTAGGCTGTATTTATTTTATCTAATCAGCATGGAATAAAGAGACGAAGAACTCACCTCGGAGAACTCAGTATGTGCCAGCTGACATCAAGGTATCAGTATCTTTCTGGGCGTACGCCTTACATTGCTGACTTCGAACAACAGAGCTAATATGTCAAGAAATAAGTGCTCTTGCTTAAAATCTGGCTCAATATCATTTACGCTTGATATGAGTGATCTAACATCAGTCTTGTTGAGAAACAAGATGGATAAGAAGTCTTCTTTAGGTGATACAGCTGAAGAGAAAATGAACAAAGGCGAAAGGAGATAACTCATCCAGAATTTTACCCGTCAATCCTCAAAAATGGTAATTTTTATCATCAGACACTGAATAACACATACCAGTTGTTGTTAAACGGCACATGTCAGTTAACTTATCTCATCTTATTTTAATTGGTCTCCGAGCTGTATACCTGTTTAGCATTTGAATAGCAGGTTGGCTGCGAGACCTCCCCAAAATGACCCGAGTTACTGAACCATTCAAACATTTTAGTGAAACAAGTGATGAAATGCGTGAGACTAAAACATTTAAATTTCGGGTAGGATTTAATGACATACACTGCTTTAGTAATCGGAGGCCATATTCACGAAGCCGTCCGAAGTTATAAGTCGTATGCTGTCGTACACGACCTCCCAGATGCTTTTAATTGGGGGGACTGGGGAGGAGTGGGTCAGCTTGGTTGGTTTCAGTCAAAAGTATCCGTTTAAAATTTACCAAAACGTTTCTGAAACTTCGATAGGAAATTTTGTCCATTTATCCGAAAATCAGGTCTCGTTTAAAGTTGATCAGACCTTCAAAACAGCTGCCTTTTTGTTGAGGAATGGCCATAAAGAATAAGAAAACAAAAACGGAGCGGAACCTTCCAATCGGAAAAGCGGGAGTAGCTTGTCAGAAACTCCGTTAATTTCAAGGTGGAATTTCAGTGACACTAAAGAGACAGTTTTTGGGTAGTTTACCTTCTGTTGGGCAAAGAAAAAAGACAAAACAATAATTGCTGACAGTCTGTATCTTGATGGGAAATATTTTGAGCAGACCACCTGCTATGGTTACAATGAATTGCTCCACGGTCATGCACTCAACCTGCTGCATGGGAAAAACACCTTTTCTAAAACAATTGCTTGGAATGAACCAAGCAGATTATTTTAGCTGTCCTTTGCACGAAACAGCAACGAGAAACAAATACGAGAGTTTTGGCTGTTTTGGTATGACGGATAACGAGAACCTGGGAGGGGAATTTTTCATATCAAGCAAACTTTAATGAAATAGGCTTGATCGGGATCCTAACCAGTGACCTTGAAATACCAAGGCACTGCTCTAGCAACTGAGCCAACTAGGAGCTGGCTATTTTTGGTAGTCAGTAATATACCCATGGAAAACGAATAACATAAAAATTAAATCCAATGTCATATCTTTCGTTATTTTGTCTCAATTTAAATTAAAAAATAAAAAATAAATAAAGAATAAAAAATAAAAAATCCGTGCACGTTGCAAGAAATTCTGCCCAGTTTAACAGCCCCTTTCGTGATGGGGGTAAGTTGCTTACTTTTAAAAATTTAAGATTTTGTAGGCCAGATATTGAAAATGCAAGATCTCCCCTACAAAGAGAACTCTTGCCAAATCTTGAAAATTCAATATGCCAAATATTAAAAATTGGATATTTGGCATGTCAAACATTGAAAAATTAATATTTGACGTCAGTGCAAATATTGCAAAATGTTGAAAATTCAAGATTTGGTTGTTCTTTGTGACACGCTCTGCAAGTGGTGGTCTTCGTCAGAGTACAGTGTATTATTTAATTTGAATTTTTCGACATGGATAACAAAAACTCAGACCTCTCAGTGTTCCATCTTGCTTCAGTTGTGACAATTTCACCAACGCAAAAAACGCAGTGAAAGCTAAGCAAGCGTTAACCATCTCTAAATTATAGACCGCATGTAGTCACGATTGACACACTCGCGACTTCTGCTATGTTGCGAAAAGTTGAATTTTCAATATTTGGCAACTCACCCTTGACGTCCGGTGGTCAAATCTTGAAAGTTCAAAATTTGGCTGCCAAATGTATTTTCACTCATCACTGATAACTCCCCTTCTTTTTAGACTCGCAATAAAGATCTGAGTCAAGATAAGTTGTAAGGTGTGCTTAAACTGGGTCCGCCAACACGGTAAGTCAGTTACCCTTTGTGAGTTATCATGGTAAGTTAGCAATGGGGTGAATTGCCAAATTTTGCCGGAAGATTTGGGATGCCAAATATTAAAAATTCAAGATCTGGTTGTGCAAAATATTGAAAATTTAACATTTAGAAGTTCTTTCTAACACGTTAAATCACGGTTTGTTCTAACACGCATCTATTTGTAGCGGGTTTGGAGGAATTGATAGGACATTATATTTAACCATCGTACGTTTAACATCAAATGTCAATGTAAGTGTTTCTCCTATTCTTAAATCTCTTCATTTTTAATTTGACTCCTTATTCTATGTGTTTATAAATTAACGATGGTGTTGTTGATGCCATATACATAGGGCATTTCAGTTAGATTTGGTTTGGCCTCGTTTAAATGCCTGGTAGCTTTAATTGCCTCTCTTGTTGAGATTTATCCAATGACTGAGACAAGCATCAGCGCATGGACTGTACGGTTAGTTTTATTCTCATAGTTGTTGTGATGCCGGGCTCGGCTGTTAGTTTTTGTTGCAAGATGTTGTGTTTCTTGGCACGGCTATTTGTCTTTTGGTTCTTACTTAATCTTTGTTAATCTAATTTTTGTATTACAGTTTAATTATGCAACGTGTAATAGAAGGCTGGGAGTTTTGGTAATGTGGTTGTAAATGTTTCGCCACAATTTACATCATTGTGCCCCTTGTATTACGGGAGCTCAAACAGGGGCTCGAAGAATTCGTCCTTTTGTTTACGCCAATGCATTAACTGTGTTTCAAATGTACCATTAAATGAACAGGGGCAATGCTTGATTCAGGGACTTCTGTTAGCCAATCTGAGTTAAGAATATTCTCTGTTATGTTGAAGGTAATGCTCAGGCAAATCTTGAATTTTCAAACTTGAACTTTCAAATCTTGAATTTTCTAGATTAATTTGGCAGGCCAAATCAGGCTTGAATTTTCAAGACTTGGCAACTCACCATGTAAAGCTCACTGACTTAACTCTCAATCTTTTTAGTACCGCTTGAACTAGTATATATTTTTGAATGGTCATGAATATATTAGCACCCAAATGTTTTCCTTTGATCTTACTCGTAGAAATACGGTCGGCTGAAGAATTTTCCCAGTTATAACACCAGCCCTCAGAATGTCTTTAAAATTGTAAAATGTGAATCATTTCGTGTTCCTTTAGTTTAGGTCATGAGCGACAATTATTGATTGCGTCAGGTGTTCAAATTAAAGGTGTACTTTCTAAACAATATTTTCTGACTCTTCTTCAGCCGTCTCTGTGGTTTTCTCTGGTAATCCTCTGTGTTAAATTTAAGTTACCACCGGTGCTTCGTCGGTGCTGAAACGGTTTAGAAGATATGAAGCGACAGGCTATTGATGTTAAATACTTGTAACGGCCCTTTTGACGGAATGCTAGTCGAAAGCAGTGTTTACCAGTGTTTATTTAGCGAGTACCTATTGATGCAACTAGGTGGAGAGAGACAACGCAGACAGACCGGTCATGAACAGAGACCAAGTGTTCTTCAATCATCTAAGAAACGTATGTTAATTGCAGCTTCCACAGACATTCAAATCAGACTAAAAATGTTTGCTCATTGTTGAAATAGGTGGGATACACTTTCAAAATGTAGTATTTTTTATCGGTGTAAGTTTAGTTAACTTAATAATGTGATCAATAGAGCATTTTTTTTTCTAATTATAAAAATAAGAAATTTAGGTATCTTACATGAATGAGGAACACATAAAAATAAAATCATGATCAAGATATTCGGCGAAAATGGATTTACTTCCATAAAGTGACAAAACAGCTGCAATCAACGACAAATAAAAACGAATTAGCTCTTTTCAATGTAAATTTTACCTTGCGTTTTGTTGATTTGTGTCGTGAAAGTATGATACATTTAGAATGGATTTGCTTTAGATTATTTGTTTTATCATGCACCTGTTTTGTACATGTCAGCATGGAGGTGAGTGCCATTTACCTGCCTTCAATTTATAAATTTTTTTATGAAAAATGGCCTTTACTTAAGCTGCACGATTGTCCGTCATGTTACAAAATGGATCCTGTAAATAGAACTTTCAGGTGAATCGATGTGATCAATGGTTTAATTTTAAATGAAAAGTGAAGAGGCACATATTTCAAAGTTTTAAACTACAGATAAGGTAAATGAGAGTTACCGTCACATAGAAACTGAACAGTTCAAACCTCTCAAGAATAAGGAACACTGCATCATCAACATCATTAGCACTTTCGATTATGCTCCAAGGTGTGTTGCTGAGGTCATGCAAGAATGCTTCTTTGTTGTAGTTTTTAAAACAACGATACTCGAGCAACTTTGGTTGAAATTTCTTCACACCTCCCTTGATAGTACAGAACACAATGCTATGATCACTGATGCTTGACTGCAGAAAATCGGGCTGCACGATCCTGTGAGTGTTGTTAGCGAATATCAAATCTATCGTGGTGCTAGAATTCTCAGTGACCCGAGTAGGTTTACAAATAATCTGAGAAAGACTGTGTTGTAATGCAAATTCATCAAGTTTGCGGTGTAACTGATTCTTGGTGGAATAAACATCATTAAAGTCACCCGCCAAAACAATATCGGAGTTTTCAGTGTCGATGTTGTTTAGCGAATCAGCTAGATTTGAAATAAAACCATCGATGTTCTCGTCATCAGGTCTGTAAGAACAGCACAGGATCATTCGTTTGCACTTAGGTCTCCTGATTTCCACCCACAGGCATTCAAAGTTATCCTTCATGCATGAGATCAGAAATAACGACAAAGGGAATTCCGTCACGGACGAAGATTATGACTCCTCCACCACAACTTTTGGTCAATCTGTGTCTATCCTTACGCACAAGCAAGTACCCTGGTATCGTGATCTCACTGTCCATAATATTCGGAACTAGCCAGGTTTCAGAAAGAGTCAAGATGTCAAGGGAGTGTTTGTGGACGAGTTCATTTACATGATCGAGTTTGTTCACCAAACGATTAATGTCAGAGAAACATGCAGACTCTTTTATCGATCTTACCCTTTTTACTCTTTATTTTTAGATAGCTATGTTTGTAATTTCTTTTTTTGTATTCTTACGTTAGATTTATGCAGGGCCTCACTGAAAACCACATTTTGTGACGTGAGGTCCCTGTTGAAAGATCTTATTTATTATTATTATTAGTTATTATTGTTATTATTATTATTATTATTATTATTATTATTATTATTATTATTACTATTATTATTATTTGTTGGGCTAGATGAGAATAAATGTTAAAGCAAACAAAAACTCGTTCATGGAAATCTATAAATTCAGCAGCTCGTATAAACTCCTTTTCAAAAATTTACTCTTGAGAGTCGATGTCTGGAAACAAATGAGCGGACGGAATGCTCCTTCAAGATCATTTTCCAGTTTTCCAACCCTCCAAAGTTCTTTCCGCTGGTTATCCGTTCGGAAAGCCGTAATCATCTGGATTTAGTTTTAGAAAATCTACTTCTTTATTTAAACAATAGAAACAACATAAACACCAAACCCTTACCTTCATCTCTTTTAGTGCCATTTTCCGTCGCACAAAAGTTACCATTGCGTCAAATGTAATTTTAATCGAGCCCCTCTCCGAAGACTAAAAATTGCGATGATCAGCTCAAAAATGTACAGACAATAAGCAATTACTTTACTTTGAGCGCTGAATGGCCCATTTTTCTTTGTCTATCAGAGCGGGGGTTCAATTGTCATCTGTGCGTGTATCACGCAGGTGGAATACAGCAGTATGAATTAGGCACAAATTAAAAGTCCGATAGACTACTGAAGGACTTAAACAACGCACGATTTACATTTCCATTTGTCTAGTAATGTATCATAGGCGCGTATGATAAATATCAGTTTTACTGAATCGCTTGATTGAAAAGTTGTGATAATAACCAGTTTAGCATATTATAATTTGTGCGTATTATTCGGAATTGAGCTGTCAATTCAAAAGAAATTTTATTTGGAAAGCGAGCCGTTAACATGACAACGGAATTGTTTGAAGAGAATTAGCAAAATGCCTTTTTACTGCTAAATATTGTGATATCGTGAAAACAAAATAGTCATTTTTCAACCACGCGTTGTAAATTTCGCACCCCTACAGGTGGATGCCTGCGAAACGGAGAGCGGGCAATGAGGATTTCTGATTGCAAAAGGACTTCTACTGCGCATTGAAAGAATTTCGTTGGTGTACATTTTTGGGAGCTAGGTAAGGTAATGTGTGATTGAAAGACAAAACATTGAAATTCATAGTAAGAGGGCATTGACATTGATGTTTGAAAAAAATTCGGAGCGTGTGCCGATGTCTTTTAGATATCCCGTTTTTCTGAAAATGGCTTTTGTATATAACTTCAGGGACTATAGCCCTCTCGTAGTGGTATGTATTCTTACTTATTCAAAGCATGTTTGTAAAATATCATGGCGTGATATGACCAGTTTATACGGCTTTCAATTTAACTGATTCAAAGTGGACGGAAGACGTAAAATATACCGCCGTATTTTTTTTGGTAAGTTTTTCGTTACATTTTTCTCGGCTAAAAATGCCTTACTCGTTTGTTTGAAGTTAATTTCATTTTAAAGGAGAAAAAATTCCCGGAAATCCATATGGTTTTGCTTCAATTTGACCATATACATTAACTCGCCCGCATTGTCTCTCTCTACTGTCGTGCGCTGTCAGCCTGTTTTAAAGCCGCTCGCTAAAATCTTCGTTCGATTTATTGGGGGTACACTTTTCACAGTCTGTTGCGCTTCCAGATAGTTTGAACAATTCTGAGCGCTCGTTAAATCGGGTTCTTTAAGTTCATAAATTATTCTTTGGAAAAACGACGCGACAATGTTATGAGGGTCTCGAAGTAAAAGGATAGAAATAGCTGAATGTGGTCAGTGTGAGGCATTGACTATGAGTTGTCCGCTTTTCAACGTGTTGTGATGCCTACCTCTACTGCTTAGCTGTTGTCAAATCAGGTCATGATCGATTGCATTTTTCTATTTTTGCTCTTGAATAATGTGCTGTTTATCTGATTGGAACATTCATAATGTTTCCTTACTGCACGCGAAGTGCCTCGCTCAAAACTGCACAAACTACTATTCTCATATCCCATTTGTAAGGTTTTCTGTTCTCTCACTCTTTTCAACACTCTGGTTGCAATCCATAAAGACGAAGAACGTTTACTAATTTAAACTTTGGGCGGTTATTCTCAATGGCGGTCTAACTGAAATTGGTTCCCCCTACCCCGTGAAATGGGATGTTATAAGAATCAATTGAATGATCCTCGCTAAAATATTAAAGTGACAACCTTTATGGTGCATTCTCTGTAACGACTGGAGCTAAAATTGGACGCTTAGTATGTCAGAGACTAAAGCGATCAATGTCCGTGTACAATGATCCTTTAAGAGGGCGGTTAACTTATGCGTTGTTTACACAACCGGTGAAATTATACAAAAATGAAAAAAATGCATCGTTTGACCGATCAGCCGGAATCTGAACAAGTTATTATTGCCGTGAGCGAAATTAATTTTTTCATATATGTTCTGAGTCTAACGTATGTTCAAAAGTGACAAAAGGTGTTCAAAATCATTTGAAAGACCTTTGTTAAATCGGTCTGAATCGATAAAACTTAGCTTTGTCTTGGAAGCGACGGGACTGGGAACAAATTCGTCGTTCTCACACAATGCTTTTCGCGCGTAATTTCGAACTTCTAGAAATGCTGTGAGGAAACTCTATGTTATCTTCAAATGCAATCACGATCAATCATGTCTACAATGGTTTTAGCTAAAGGAAAAGTAGAAAAGAATGCAAAAGGGAATAGTCCTAACGATAAGAAAGGATAACCAAGCAACATTTCGCAGTCTCACTTCAGCGATCGTCGTCCTTGGCTCCACAACACAGCTAAACATCGTCGAAATCAACAAAATCAAAAACTTTTGAATAATCCATCGACTGTCGCCATTCAGGATCATTTGGAATCACCATTTTGTTTACAGATGGATCGATACATAGGTAAAATGCTAAGATGACTAAAGAGTAGAATAACCGGCCTTTTTTATTTTGCTTGCCATTAAAGTAGAATGTTTTTTTTATGTATTTGAATACCGATGTTAAGCCTTGGGGGAGGGGGTGGGGGAGGACGAGCATTGGTGGGACATTTAAGAGATTTAATGAGTTTGTGGTGCGCTAATGGCTGGTCAAAAAGAGTCAATAGATGCCATTAACAATTAGTTCGAAAGTCCATAAAAAATAGACGGAAGTCCCCACTGCAGGCAGATCACCGCCCCTCCCCCCCTGCCTATGTCTGGCCTCCTCTTTTCTGTGGATGATTGGTGCATTTTATTTGCATATCAAAGGTGTGACAAAGTTGCACTAGAACAGGCACCAGAACATGACGGAGGTGATTAAGGTGGCTGGCACTGGTTTCCGGCACTTATAATTTGACAGATCAATGCCACTACTCTTTATCAGTTGATGCAACAATGATGGTATCAAACAAATGCCTAATCATTGATGAGCAAGTATGGTTGTTTTCACCACCAAAATTGTAGATCTCAAAAACGGTAAATGAGGGACACAAAGCTTGAGTGTTGTTGGGGTTTATGGTTTAAGGAATGTTTATACAGACCAGGTTAGCTCGTCATAAAGGCCCCAGGGATTCAATAGAATATGGTAACTCTGATTACTTTTATATATCTTGGCCTTATTTATAGCTGTAACAAACACTGCATTATGTATGTCTGGTTATTATCTCCAGGTATCGTTGAAAAGCTGTTATGGAAGGTGGTGAAGCTCCACCCCCTCCCCCACCTGCCCCAGAAGCCCCACCTGCCCCACCACCTGCACCTCCTGCATCAGAGCCAGCACCCACTCCTGCTGAGAGAGCTGTCACTCCAGAACCTGAACGCCCATCAGAGCCTCCACCACCATTGAAAGCCAAGGATGAGAAGAAGGAGGCCCCTGAACCACCAGCTGGTGAGGCAGCAGAGAAGTGAGTGCTCTAGATTAGACAAAAGAAATACAGTGGAACCTCGATTTAACGAACCTCTGTATGACATAGTCCCTGGTATAATGAACGATATTCTCCAGCCGGCATTTCAATTTATATAAAACAGAACTTCGATATAACAAACCCTCAATATAATGAACCAAATTATTTCCCTAGCCCCACTGCTTTGTTAAATCAAGGTTCCATTGTCCACTGTAAAGGACATGAAGCGACAGACAGAAACGAGGGGTTTATGGGAAGGTTACACTAGCGAATCTTTCATACACCTTTTTTCATGGGAGAAAAAATTGACACAAAGTTGCATGAAACAGTTAATTTAACATATGACCTGCTCTGCTCTTTCAGCTCAAATATAATAAAAATAATAATCTTTATTTCTATAGCGCTATTTCTACTAGTTAACCAATAGCGCTTAACAAAACTACTACAGTCAAACCTCTCCTTAAGGACACCTCTATAACACGGACACCTCTCTATTACGGACAGTTCACTTGGTCCCTGAGAGACTGAAATCCATATAAAGCCCACCTCTCTAAAACAGACACCTCTATAATACGGACACTTATTCCTGTCCCCTTGGTGTCCGTAATAAAGAGGTTCGACTGTAACTAAATAGTATTAATAATACTCACTAACATAAAAACATATGCAGAGTGAAAACATTTAAAAGCAATGACTGAGTAAAAAGGTCTTAACTCTGGTTTTAAAAGAACTTGAGCAAGCTGTAGTTCAATATCAACATGTATACTCTTCTCACTGTCCTCCATATATTTCTTTTGCTACTATAGTTGGGAGATTTTGTCTAAAAATCAAGGCATTTCATCTTTGATGATTATTTCCTCAATTCTCTTGACTTAATGTTCAATCAAGCAGCAACATTGTAAGGAAAAATTAAATGTTGACCACCACTGGGGCTTAAAGGGTTAATAAAAATGTTGCTTATTTTCAGACCACCTGAAAAACAATCTGGCACTGGAGATTTGTTGGCAAAAAGCGAAGCCAGGAAAAAACTGCCTGATAAAAATCTTGATTTCCAGGTTTGTATTTATTTACAATCACTGTGTAAAATTTATATTACAATTTAATGTCCCTCTCTTGAATGATCTCGGAGGGGTGGGGTGGGGGGTGAGGAGGTACTCTCTTAAGATTTCTGATGTTCCTTCAACATGATGCTCTTCAGTAGCTTAAAATTATTTTTTGAACAAAAATTGCTTCAATTAAAAGCCTAATATGGCTCACACTTATGCAGTTTAAAAAAAGAAATAATTTGCATTTGCTTTTGATTTGCTTTAGCCTCAGCCTATAAATACATGTAGCAATAAGAGCAACTGGAACATTCCTCCCTCTACCAATAATTATTGGACCTAACACCAAAATAATGTGATTATATAGTCATTTGTTACTTGCTTGCACAATTGTGTTCCCATCAATAGTTGATATTACTTGTGTGTATTTTCTGTGAGTTTTAATAATGGGTGAGTTATGGTTGGTTTATTAAAGAACTGATATTGATTTGATTGAGGTGGAAACAACAGTTCATTTTCTAGCTAATTATTTGGTGCTTATAATAATTATTTGTAAACAATATATTTCTCTTGTAAGAATGAATGATTTTTACTTCACTTAGGGCTTCCAGGATAATTTAATTTTTCTACTCCCTTTTATCTCTTAAACTGAGTGCCAATTTAATAATATTTTACCCAGCACATTAAGTCACAATAATTCCATTATGTTACCATGTACTCCATGTGCTACCCTCAACAAGAAGGACTTTTAACAAGTCCGTATCCAGGGGACAAACTTGATGACTAATATGTCCAACACTTGTTTTGAACAGGAATAGGGGTCGATCTGTTTAAGTCCCCTAGCTTAAAACTGCATACATGTAGCTCAGTATGTTAAAGTTTGAAAGACAAGGCCATTACAGCGGCAGCTTAAATTGTCAGCTTCCAGGAGTCGTATTAAGCTTTCTGTTTCTGCCCTTTGTTTTTGTGCATTGTTTAGGTAAGAGTAAGAATAATTGAGGGCCGTCAGCTAGCAGGTGCCAACATCAGTCCAGTGGTCCGTGTCACCATAGACAACCAGACTCGGCAAACTAAGGTCGTCAAGTCAACCAACAAACCATTCTATGATGAGGTAAGTGAAACATGATGGCAGCACATGCAGTAGCACATTTTCTATTTTAAAATAAAACACAGAAGCAAAACCTCTTTCATTTTATATTTAAGAAGTTGAAAATGGCAAGTTAACACTTGTTTCTGTATATTAAACTGGCTGTTCCTTGCTTTACTGCTGCCTCATATATTTAAATGGGTTTTCTGTTCTTGTGTATATTTGTGACAAGAAGGAATACTACATTGTGTAAACAACATAAGGTGTCCATAATTTAGGTCTGAGTGTTAGATAATTTTACATAGAAGTTAACCAAAATGCTGTGCTCTTTTATATACAAAGTCATGTATGGTGTAAGAAGAAGGTCTTAATTTGCATAAGGGACCAAAATTACATTTTAATTAAATGACTTTCATCCCTATTTGGTTCTCTAACTCTAAAGATACCAAATGAATGTTATTTTCAGGCCAAAATAGCAAAAAACCTAGAACCTATTGTTAACCATAACAACATCAGAAGCCCTACCCGTAATCTCCTTTAGGTGAAGTCCTCTGGAGACTGGAGTTGTATTAAAACTGATGTAACTAATAATTACTTGTTAGTGATACACTTTTTGTCTTTTCAGGTGTTTTTCTTCAATTTTAATGTCACACCACAGAAACTATTTGATGCTCAGGCCTTATTTGAGGTACTGTCAGTAGTAAAATATTCCCTAAAAGGAAAATAATGGGTGTTCAAAGGTGACAAACACGACTGTATAGCCTGGCCACTGTTTGTGTTTGCAGTAAAACCTGTGTTAATTCAACCACAGTAGGGGCATCACATGAGGAGTGATTGATTAGGGTGTACAATTAAAAAAAAAATGAACAATTAAAAAAAAATGACTGTATGAGACGTCAGTTAGGGTAGAAGTACAGACTGAGGCAAATTGAGCACTTCGTGATGGGGTTTGTGGGGGTGGGGGTGTTGGGTGTGGGGATTTTGCAAAACATGGGGGTATTATAAAAACTGTTTCTTTAGGCAGGAAAGGAGTTGAGTTCCCCAGGCCGTTCTCCTAGATCTATCAGGAAAAGGGTTGGTGAATGGTTTTACAAAAAGTACAAGTCCCGCAAACTTTATTCACATCCCATGAACTTAAGAAGAAAGCCTAGGGCTCCTGAAATCAATGCTAGTCCCGCTATCTCACAAAGTCTGAAATTGACTGTCTACCACCCCGACTGAAGTGGGCTTATATTGTGTAGGGATTATAACATCACTTGAGAATGAATTGTTATTTTTCTTATCATTCTGGTGGGTCTGTAACCAGGGAGTTCATAAGGGTGGGGGGGGGGGGGGGATAGCCAGAAGTTTTTGGTGCCACTGATTTGTCGCTATTTATAATTATTATTTTGTAAAGGTATTCAATTCCAAGCGATTAAGGGCCAATGCCATGGTGGGAAGTTTTCAGGTGAGATGTTTAGACAAGAGACAATTCAATGTTATTTCGAAGTAAGCCCTCTCGATGAGTTTTTTTTTCTCTTAGGGCAAACTTCGACAATAAAATATGTTTCAAAAAAAATTTGTTCTTCCAAAATGTAGATACATGTAATTATATTTCATTTAAAACGAAGTTCTGCACAAAGGAACTCTCAATTATCAATCCAGTTGCAATGATACCATGGTATGCAATCTATATAAATTTGCATGAATTTGAAATATGTGTATGATGTAGAAGAAAAATGGGTAGAAAATGAAGACAGGCACAATGAAAGATGGTGACTGGTGCTTTTAATTAAATTGTACAGTCTACAACTGTAAGTGGCTAAATGTTAACTTGTCATCAATATAGCTTGCACTAAGCTTGTGAAATATTAATGTTCTATTTTTTATAATTCAATGAGACGTTTTTTCCTTACCTTGCAGTGTGATGTTGGATTTTTCTATGATGAACCTTGTAAGTCTGTAACTTGTTTGTGCACTCAGAACTAAGTTCTTGTATCATGTTCAATATTTGTAAACACAAATTTCACATTTCCAAGTGCATAAATTATTTTAATTTATTATATTAACCACAGTTACAAGCATCTAGGTTGCTTGTAACTAGATTGAGCTGGAATTTATAAATGTTGGCTTGTTGGGAAAGTAACAAACCCTAGAATTCGGTGGAAAGCCCATTGAGACAAGGCAGGACCTTAGTCAATGCCTGGGCAAGCAGGTATGGCACAGTGGTGAGAGCACTTGTCCCTTACCAATGTGGCCCAGGTTCAATTCCTAGTGATAGCACCATATACATGTGGCCCGACTTTTGTTGGTGGTTGTCGTCCTTGTGCTTTGAGGGTTTTTCTCCGATTCTCTAGTTTTCCTCTTTCCACAAAATCCAACACTTCAAAATTCTAACTCGATCTGGAACATATGGACACATTGAACGAGTTCCTAGAGAGCTCTTTGGTGCTTCATAGGTAAACAAATCACATTATTTTATGTTTTAAGCAACAAACTCAATCTACCCTGTACCCTGCCAGGGATGCCATGTCTGGGATTTAAGCCTTAATCGCTAAATTACCTGTCCAGTTATTTATTATTTATTAAAAAATATTATTGACTAACTATGCTTTCAATTGACTTTTAGCCCATGCTGTTTTAAGGAAATGGGTTTTATTGTCTGACCCTGAGGATAAAATGGCAGGAGCTAAGGTATTAATTGTTTCTGTATTTTTCACCATTAATTGTCTTGAGAATGATGTATTATTCAAAAATGACACAGGCAAACTCGGAAAAAGAAATTCTGAGTGCTTCTATCAGGAGTCGAACCTAAGCCTTCCGTTTACTAGTTCGGATGCTCTACCACTGAGCTACAGGAGACTCATGGGAGCTCTTAAACTAGGTTCATGGGACAAACATCCTGCATACTGCTAGGATTGGAATGTCAATGAGTGGCATATGCGCAATGAAAGGAAATGTGATGTAACATTTTTAAGCCTGGTGAACAAATAGTTGGCTTGTGTGTTGGCTTTGTTGTATAATGATATCCAGTGGTTGTTATTCATGTAAGTGTGATTGAATGTTTCCCCCTTTTCCAGGGCTACTTGAAGGTGACAGTTATGGTTCTTGGACCTGGTGATGAAGCACCAGTAAGTTATATTAATGTCATCTGCTTTCTTCGTGGAATAATTTTTCATCTGGTCTCATCTTAAAAAATAATATTACTAATAATTTACAATACTGTTTCTTAGAGCCTCTCCTAACCAAATTAAACCCACCAAATATTGTTTCACCCTTGGAGTATTTTGTTCTATTCATGAAGTTTAATTTTGTAACTGGAACCAGAATACATTATTACAGAAGTTTTGGAGAAACGTATGCATTTTGAAATAAAAACTGGCGAAATTAGTTAGGAACAACGCTTTGTCATCCTCGTGACAGCATCGTCATTCAAACAAAACGAAGTACAAAGCAGTGGATAAAACATTATTACATTAGTATATATTTTGTAACTGGAACCAGAATACATTATTACAGAAGTTTTGGAGAAACGTATGCATTTTGAAATAAAAACTAGCGAAATTAGTTAGGAACAACGCTTTGCCACCCTCGTGACAGCATCGTCATTTAAACAAAACGAAGTACAAAGCAGTGGATAAAACATTATATTGGAGCAACGCTTCCTGAAAGAATTCAAGGCCACATGCAAAAACTCTGGTGAATCTGAGCTAAAACAATGATAAGCGATCTGAAAAGTCAGTTGAAGTCACATTTATTTCAGATGCCTTCATAACCATAAGTGTTATCTTCCCACGATAAGGGAAAATTCTTCACTCAGAGTGCGAAGATGTGCTTTGAAAGTAGTTTCTGTGAACTCATTTTGTAGTGATGCTTAAGACCCTGGGTTAAGAGTTCCATCCCCAGATCAGGTCTAAACCCCCTTAAAACCCCTTACAATAATATATATCCTTGGGATCATACCCAGGATTTGCACAATATCAATACCGGTTTGAAAACTATACTGATCTTTTTTAGACTATATGACTTTTATCGACTGTTTTTTTAGACAGTGACTGTAAGTGCAGATCAAGATGACCTTGATGACATAGAAGAGTAAGTCACTTCAGCGCACAATTGAAAATTCATCGTTTGAAATAAATAGTTACTTTCCATCCAGGTACATGTATATCTTTAAAAAAGTATCACTGAACTGTTAGGAAAACCTAATGAATTTTTTTTGGGTGTGTAACCTTGTAATGGACTAGCAAACCATCTTTGGGGAGTGGTGATACACCAAGTTGCAGCTTCGTGACACAGAAACACGAGGCTGGATTCGCCAAGCCCTTCTAAGTTATGATGAATCCTGAGTATTATTTCTAAACAACAGGCTGTTGACGATTCAAGGAATAATAGGTGATTTTCACGATAAGGTTGTTTTACTACAACTACGACAATCCTTTTCGTTTTTCCTTTCTTTTGTAAATTTCGTAATCCCAGTGAGGTTTAGCTAACATTATTAAAAACTGCATCATTGTATAATGCAATTCGAGGGATTTGATTGGCTTAGCGGCCATGGTATATGAGCAATTATACCATGGCCGAGAAATGGCGACCATTAAATTGCCTTCTGATCGTTCTTGCACAGCGAAATCAGTAAGATCTAGCAATATTTCTCGGTTGTTTTTAATAATAAAATTATTCCACTTGCGCTTGTTGGATATGAGATGATTATAGCCAACTCGGCGCTACGCGCCTCGTTGGCTATCTATCATCTCATATCCAACGCGCGCTCTTGGAATAATTGTTAAATATCCTAATTTGCAAGAGAAACCAACAAACTGAAGGATTCTGGTAGTTGTAGTAAATGACATCATCATAAAAATGGCCTTCTGGGATACATGTTGACTAAGGGGACAGTGATGATTCTTGCCAGAGCTAGCAGTTGTGCATTTTGGCACTATGGGTATTAAAGAGAATATCTTTGACCTTGAACTGAACTACTTGATGACGACAGGCAAGTATGTCATGGGAAAATACGTTGCATGTTGATCTTACAAGTTCTTTGTCTAATATTGACAAATTAATTTGAGTGTTGTGTCTCGTGAATTCAAGGGTGACCTCAATGTTTTTTTTTGACAGTAATTTGATCCAACCTCCGGGAATGATGCTGAGACCAGCTGTTTTCTCTTTGAGAGTATTTAGAGCTGAAGATATTCCACAGAGTAAGTTTTTGCAGTTCATATTTTTCGAGTGCCAGTTAAAACTTGCGTGTCATTTTGCAAGAATCACACATATTATGATCAAGCAAAATCCAAAAAGAAAAAGAAAAAAAAAAAAAAAAAAAAAAAAAACACGCAGGACTACCGTGAAACAAAACGAAGTGGTCGGAGTACGACTTGAACCCTTGACCTCCGGATTACAATTACGGCGCTCTTACCACTAGGCCACGCCGCTTGCCTTGGAGGATGTTTAAAACACAAGTCCCGGTATAGCGACTAGCATCTGACGTCTTCTCACAATCACTACTTAAGGACGGTGCCTACTAATAAAGAAGTATTTTTGTTTGGTTTCTGACTATCTGGGCAAAGCAGATCTTAGCAAGGGTTATTGGAATCCAAAATTGGGAGTAACCACGCATGTTTTAGAGATAATTAAGCAACAATTGTTCTAAAAAGCCGTAAAATACAAAGCAATGTACGGCGTTTGTTTTCCAAATTGAAGCTTTATTATCTCTGAAAAACGCATGGTTACCCCCAGTTTTCATTTTGGATACTAAAAGCACTTGCTAAGTTCTGCCTTCCCCGCATAGTTTTAAACCGTGCAAAAATATCCCTGTATTAGTAGGCACCATCACCCATAGGAAACCCGAGTATCTCCAGATGTGCAGTAACAAAAGTTGGCACCGTCCTTAATTGTTTCGGCCATGAGAATAAAGGAAATGATCAAGGAAAAGATAAAACCTTGGAATTAATTATCGTAAGAATTGTATATAGTGTAAAGAACAGTGAGAAGAGTAGGCAAGGTAGATAGTAGAACTAAATGAGTTAAAACAAGCAAGATGCATTTGTAAATAAATAGCAGGCGGTGTAAGTGTTGACGTTACCATTTCTAGTCGCTTGTTTGTGTTCAATGAGTTGTTTGTCTTTAAGTGACCTGGCAGTCGTAGGATGTGATCTTGTACACTACCCCTCTTAGACAGACTATGTCTTTCGAGTTCAAACGACTTGGCACTTAAAATAAAATAAGTGTTATCGCCTGGATCAGGAACCAGTAATCTCAGGAAGATAGGTCGTGTTGTTGAACCGTCTCCGCTGTTAGCTAATAGGGAGCTTGAGCAACGACGACGGCGACGACAACGACAACGCCACAAAACAATAGGTTTAATGAGCAAAAAACAATCGCTCTGCACGTGCGTTTTACATTTTGGTTTATTTCTTCGCTGTCCTCTGCAAAACAACAACGTGAAATGACCAAATTCAAGATGTTTTTGGAGAACGTGAGTACAGGACGGTGAGTTTTTCATTTTCTTTCTTAACTTGAACGCCACTCCTACCAATTCGTTTTCTGGGTAGTTCGCCGTTTCTGTAGAAGTTGAGCGAGTTGAAATAATCGCGAAGTAGCACAATGAAATAAAATTATATTTTCAGGTGACGTTTTCGTTGCCGTTGACGTCGCTGCTGCTTAAGCTCCCTAATGTCTTGTCTTCATCAGGTGACGAGGTTGATTTGAAGAATATCATGACATGAAGCTTCTGCGTCCTAACAATTCATGTATGTATTGCTTCTTCTAGTGGACTCCGCTATTGGTGAGCATATGAAGAAAGCTTTGCTTGGTGGTCAGATGAAAGAGCTCGTGGATCCATATCTGCTTTTTGCATTTGCTGGCAAAGAGGTCAGGCTCAAAAAACAGACCTTTTCCTTTTTGGATTCCTGTTTTGGTCCATTCCCTAGCTAGCTTGTCAAAGTCATACGGAGATTTTCCCTCAGAATTTAACACGTTCTAATTTAACATGACATTATTATTTGAACTGTGTCTTGAAGTGTTGACCCAATGATCCTTGGGCTTCTCTGAGGAAGAGGGTTTTCTCTGGGTTCACACTTATTCAAGTATAAATTAATAAATAAATCAATAAATTGAATCACTTTATTTAAGTGCCACTCAATATTTAGCGCAGAGCACTTATTGGGGATTTTCGCCAGATCGAATTAGAATTTGGAAATGTTGGTTTTTTGAGGAGAGGGGAAAACCAGATTACCTGGAGAAAAACTCTTGGAGCAAGGAAGAGAACTAACAAAAAACTCAACCCACGTATGACGCCGAGTCCGGGAATCGAATCTGGGCCACATTGGTGAGAGGCGAGTGCTCTCACCACTGCACCGTGCATACTTTGTATTTTAGATATTTTTAGGTATATCTTTTTATTTTGAACGTCCTCTTTTGATACATTTTAGACTTTTAAAATTAATTATCACACAACGTTGTAATACATGAACAAATTTTAATGATTGCAATGGAGAACAATCTTGGCAGTGGAATTTATTTTCGTCCCTTTACTGTCCATTCACATAAGTTTTCCTTTCCCTTAAACCATGTTTTTTCTCATTCGTTCAATTCGCCTTTAGGGAAAGACAAACGTTCATGAAAACTGCGACCACCCTGAATTCAATCAGGAGCTACATGTACCATTTCAGGTAAAAATGTGTCATTGAAACGTCCCACTTTTTTCTATCGCATTTACCTTCTAAACAGGGGAACCCAACAGCTCATTTCGCTGGATATCTGTCCAGAAGGCCTTGATCACCTCAGAAATTTAGATTTAGTTGTAAAGAAAATTTCAGCCAAAATTTCGCGACGCTGGAAAACAAATTCCGTTAGTTTTCACAGGGACAGGTATGTCGAAAAACTGCGAAATAAAGTCAGATAACATTTTTGTTAAGCCAGCAACAGCTCGTATATTAGCTTAAATTCGGGAAATAAGATTGCGTTTCTTAAAACTTTCTGCAGCTTAAATTTTCGGCTAAAGCATCCGAGCGTATCAAACTATACTAAAGTATTAGCAAAGTCCGCAAAACGAGTTGGAAATACAGGAGACAACTTAAGTATTTTGCTTGCGTGTTTTTGTTTGGTGTTCCTGTCTAAATAACACGAGATCCTATTATCTGAAAACTGTGATGTGTGTTTTTCTTGGTTTTAGTTTCCTACCATGGCTGAAAAGTTAAAGCTGCAGTTATGGGACTGGTAAGTGAACTTACAATTAAATGGCTCTGGAAATAACTGACCTATACTTTTTTTAGATCGCTGTTTGTTGTTGGCCGTTAATTCCCTTAGGAAACGTTGCCTTAGATGTTTTATCCGCTGCTTTGCGCTTGGTTTTCTAGTAAAAACGGAAGCCCTGCCCATTATCATAGTTTTTTACTCCGAATGTACCGCCAAAAAGCGAGACGATTTCGGGGCAGCGTTTCCTTAACGAATTGAGAGCCGCATGCAAAACATCCGGCACATCTGAGCCGACCAGCTTTCTAGAATGTAGCTCCATTTTCCAATCCTCCTCAATCCTAATGAAAGTTGATTCACAACTGTGGGACCGTCTGTATCCCGTAAAGTATTCTATTTACTTAGCAGCTTTTGGTACATCTTGCCCCATTGGGGAGGACCGTTATTATTAGGACCGTTATAGTTACACATGCCATGTCTGTCGTCTGGTGCTGTTTATTATACTGTGCAAGGTTCTTATAACTGTTGGATTGTGGATGAAATCCTGAATTATGACCATTGAAATTAACAGATACTTAGGACCAGTTTGTTTTAGCGTTCTTTGTCTGTCAATATTTGCAAAGTTCACTGCTAGCTATAGTCTTACTTCACCTTTAAACTTAGACGCCCTTGGCAGTAGAAGACGTAAGACGTAGTTTGCCTTGTGATTTGTTTTTGCAGGGATAAACTGTCCGGCGATGATTGCATCGGCACTTATTATCTTCCCATAGCCGCCATATCCGGACAAGGGGAAGAAGGTAATGTTACAGCTGTATTGTATAAGTAGAGTGTTGTAACACCATAATGAAATTAGTTACTCAGGCCAATCACAACAGAAGCAAACAGTGCAATGAACCGATCAGGATTCGAAACAAACACATGCTTCCGGCTCCAAGCGCGGGAAAACACCGGCGAGCATGTCACGATTGGTTGTGGTTTTGTTTTCTCATAGACCCTTTGAATAAATGCCGCCCAAATTTGGATAACAATACTTTATACATCCTAAGCCTCACATTCATGTGAAAAATCCTTTTTCTGGAAACATAAACACGAGGTTTAGGATGTATCAAGTATTGTTATTTAAATTTGGGTGCCATTTATGCAAAGGCTCTATTGATTGAGCAAGTGGCGCGAAAGTTTTGCTAACCAATGGCAGAGCGTAATAAAGCAAAACCAAAGCAAACTGGAATGGCTTTTGACAGTCAGTTGAAAACCGCTCTAAAATATGAACGAGTCTCGATAAAGTGTCGTAAAACCCAAATCAAAGTTATTACTCCCGCCAATCACCGCATCCGTAAAGATCGCAATGAACTAATCAGAATTCAAGGCAAAATACATGTAACCTACAATAGGTTTTGCAATAGATTCAACTTTTAAGCAATGGTTTCGACAGTGTCCAAGGGAATTGTTTTTCCGTTCGAAAGGTTTGCCAAAGCCGGTGTTCAAAGACAATCTGAAAATATATTAAATTTAATATACTTACAAATCGTTCCTCTTTGGACGTTGTGCTTCTTAATGGCACAAGTTAGTTATTATTATAATTGTTGTTAACAAGAAATTGTTTTATTTTGCCCCTCACATCTTGAACTGACAGGCTACCTACCACGATTTGGACCTTGCTTCATCAATTTTTACGGATCCACAAGAGAGTACTCTGATCTTCCTGACGAGTATGAAGAACTTAATTTGGGTGTGGTAAGTGGTATAAAATACATGTGATCATCTACCAGAAATGTTTGGCTTTTTTACTCTTTTAGAAGGTTTACCAGTACCATATGACCAAAAAAGCGGCACAAAAACAAAACCGCTAGTAGGTTCTTGTAAATTTGTTGCTGTCATGATATGTGCTGTTACTAAGCGACCTCTAGCACAGGCACATGTACACGAATCGTCCATCAACAAGAACAGTAACATCAACAGTAACAACAAGAGCAACAACAACGACAACAACAACAACAGAACTCTGATAATTCGAGTTGAAATAAAGTGTATATTGTGTTAGAAACAGGAACATCACTATTCTCCACACATTTGTTACACTGTAAGGGTCTTATCTTATTCTTGGGAGAATTTGTTTGAGCCACAAGACATTTTCATCTTTGGTGATAATGTCCTTCGTTTTCAGGACCTACATATTAAGTAGTAATATGGGACACGTGAGGGCACGGCCAATCAGCTTGCAATATTTTTGCAATGGACCAATAAAAAACTAGAGCCAGTCCCAAACCACGCTTTTATCAATCACATGACCTCTTTTTCATAGCACGGTTTGGGACTGGCTCTTGTTTTTGATTGGTCCATTTAAAAAATACTGCACGCTGATTGCCTGTGCCCTTAAGTGGCCCATATTACTAGTTACATGTTCGATCAAGTAGCGATAATGTAAGGATGCATTTGAAGCTAAATATTTGGAAAAGAAGGAAATGTGTTGTTAATTTTATTCTTTGCAGGGGGAAGGCGTTGCATATCGTGGACGACTTCTGGTTGAACTTGAGACTAAACTGGACACACAGCCCACAAAACTGGTGGAAAATGTTCTCAGCGATGACATTATACGCATCCAGGTAAGTATATTTTGCAGTTTGTTACCAAAAAAAACATAACTATTACGAAGGTGTGCATAACGGCGCTCAATTCTCAGTTCTTTGTTTTGAGAGGCTCGTATAGGCTTCTACATAGCTACAGGATCCTTCATAATCTCACAGGACTCTTGAAGGCTCCTATGAAGCATCCTAGAGGATCAGAAAAGAAAGATCCTTCAAGATCTTCAAAGGTCCTTAAGGATCTTTCCTGAAATTGGGGTCTTGGAAGGATTATGCAAGATCGTTGCAACTCTTTGAGTTTTAAAAATGAAGAACTTTGAGGATCCCTCTTAAGATCTTACAAAATTCTTATACAGATCTTTAAAGATCCTTGACTGATTTTCACCCGAGACGCTTTTCAGACAAGTGCACATTTTCGTTGTAGTTTGAGACACCCAGCCCTTCACTATGTGGGGGTAATTAGAGAAATAAACAAATACATAAATCAATGAATGAACGAACAAACGAATTGGTGTTAAGTTGTTTTGTTGAGTTTTATCTCTAAGCATTAAAATGTCCCATAGCATGTATATAAAAATTGGACAAAAATGACCGGCCAGACCGGCAGTTACTTTATGGAGTGGGTCATTTTAAACCCATTGTTGCACAAAAAAATTTCACACCGAAAAAATGATGGAAAATGGTACCCGTTATTCTGAAGAAATTTGAACTTAGGACTACCATATAACCAGACCATCAAATCTGCGCATTCTCTTTGCAGACTACCTTGTCTGGCTTGCCAGTTCTGAAAAATGGAAAGCGCCTTAAGTAAATGTTACATTTTTCTTTTGACAGACTTACCTCCGTCGACGGAAATACAAGTTATTTGCTTGCTTCCTGGAGGCCACGATGGTGGCTTGCACTGATGGACCAGTAACATTTGAAATAAGTATAGGTAATGAAACCTAGAAGTGTGAAGAGTATTGCAGTACCGTCAAACGTCCTAATATAAAGACGTTTTTAGAGGCTTAGTTTTGGAGAGAAGTTGCGTTTCACAATTGGCTACGTTTGACAATAAAAACAACTCGAAACAGTAAACCAACGGCCTAAAACAGTTAGGCATATATTTGTTGTGGAGGGGGGGGGGGGGGGGGGGGGAGAGATTCGGAAGGTGTCTTGTCTTGGTGAACAAGCATTTTTTCATCAAGACAGCACATTCTGATCCCAGAGAGACTTAACGTTTATTTGTCTCATACGGTTATAGACCTTTTTTATAAATGGCAGCCGATAAAGTATTCTTTTATTTTCATGGAAGTTAGCCTTACTAGCCTCGTTAGCATGTCCAAAATTCAATAGGGTCTATTGTTACCAGTCACTAGCATCCGACTTGAATTTTGGAAATTGTATCAGTTCTCCTTTGCCATTCTTGACATGGCTTATCACCATTTTTTATGATTTTTACCCAAGTCATTAACTTGCTAATGTTGCGGCGTTTCGCTCTATTTGAATGCAATGCTTTACAATTACCTCTTCAAACTGAGTGGAGTAGCCGTAACAGCTCAATCTTGAATTCATGTTGCACGACGTTTCTCCTTTGAGATCAATTGGTATGGCAAGGTCCTTTTAACGCTGGTAGGGTACCGCCCCCAAGTATCCATTTTCGATCGTTTTCATTTGAAACAGAGATTTCTTTATCCGGTTAGGCCTCCCGTCCACACGTATATTAACAAAAATGATTGAAAACGCTCCCAAAACGGAATATTCATAATCATTGTCCAAAGTGGAGAATTTTTCAAGTGGAGATTTAAATGCTTACGTGTAGATGGCAAAAACGATTGATAACGGTGGTTTTCGTTGACGTGGGCTCCCTGTTAAAATATCTTATTTATTATTATTATAATAACAAGGGTAGAAGTCAACCGTATACATATGGGCAGCGAGAGAAACGAAAACGCCTACTCGTCGAGGAAATCGTGGGTTTTTCAAACACTCTCGAAAACTTTCACGTGTGGTTGAGGCCCAGATTTCATTTTCCATTTTGTTTTGTAGGCAACTATGGAAATCAGCTGGACGTATCCGTTCCCCCATCAGCATCTTCCACCTCGCCGACAAATGCCATATTTGACGGCTGCTATTATTACTTCCTGCCGTGGAATGATATCAAGCCCTGCTGCAATGTGGACAGCCACTGGGAGGACATTGCATTTAGGCTGGAACCACTAAACATCCTTTCAAGAATGTGTGAACAACTTGTAAGTATTGGTTGATTTTAAGGCCCCTTTACACATCCCCATTTTTTTCGTATTCAACGCTTGTCGCGTTCGAGCTCGCGATAAATATCGGAAGTGTAGGACAATTTGGGCGCGATTTGTCTCTGAAATATTACAGTCACTGTGGTTTCGAAAATGTTTGAAACTTCACGTAACTTCGGCGACAATTTTGGGGAAATCGCCGCAACTATAGCACCCGGGTCCAAAGTGCGCTGAAACCACCGCTGGTTTAAACTTGCGATTTCGATCGGTTGCTCGAGCGGATAACTCATTTTTGCATTCACTTTGAAAATCAGGGGCTCGGCTTTGTACTCCAGGTTCAACAACACTAACAATCTAGTTTACAGAAATACTACCTAAAAGTCCAATGTTTTAAATCTTGCGTGCTCTATGCCTGTATGTTAGTGTCACCAAACACGCGTTGTCTTATCTTAGGAAACCGACTTGGAGAATGTCCAACTGGCAATCACCCAAAACGACTCACTGCCTAGTATTGCTGTCCATATCATGAAAATGCTGGATAAACTGATAGAGGGTTGTAGGTAAGACGGAAGTAAACTGTAAGTTGAATGTTTTTATGTATTGCGTCAGAAGTACAGTGAGAGTAGTTTCGTTCACTGTGATTAACTCTGTCTAAAGCAGTGTGGCTTTTTTCCTTCGTTCCGTCATTCGTTCGTTAGTTTTATCCTTTGTGCCTTTCTTCCTTCTTGAGAGAGCTCAGTACGATTGAGTTCAGTTTCGAGAGTTGATTAAATGGTATTTATAGCTGAGCATTCCGAGTTTCATGTATTAACAAATCAAACACGAGGAAGAGTGTTTCCTCCGATTTCCAAACATCGAGAAGTAGGTTGGAAAAACGAGGCGCAGCCGAGTTATTTTTAACCAACTTTGAGGTGTTTGAAAATGAGTTGAAACACTCTTTCGAATTTTGATAGAGCTTCTGAAACCATTAATAATTCTTAGAGAAATTCAAAGAAAAAGTACATCAAATTTAATGCTAATTAAGATCACATTTCCAAACCTCGTTAACGGTAGTGATTTCGTTTGTTTTCTCTTCGTGAATTATTAATGATTTTGAGAAATCTATTTCTCAAATTCATTAATAATTCATCAAGAGAAAACAAAGAAAATCACTACCGTTACCGTGGTTTTCATATGTGATCCTAATGACCATAACATTTTGCCAGCTTTAGCCTTGAATTTCTCCTCGAAGTCGTTTAAAAAAACTCGGCTGCGCCTCGTTTTTTCAACCTACTTCTCCGTGTTTGGATATCTGATGAAACACTCTTCCTCGTGTTTCAAACTCGTTGATAATTCGTGAAGAAAAAAGAAGGACGGAAATCACTGCCTTTAAGCGGGTTCGGTTATATGATCAAATTGCCGTAAAATTTACTGAAATTTTGCTTTAATTTTATCCATAAATTATGAATAGTTTGAGAAGCAGAGGGAAATAAGTGGGTTAAAGTTGTGTTTTGTTTTTTAACTCCTTGCCTGGTGTTCAAATATCTGATGAAACGTTTGTCCTCGTTTTTGGCGTATCGCTAAAATAATTCTTGTCATAGAACACCTCTGCCTGAACTGACAGCAAAAACTCCGGGAGTGAACGATCTTGATTTCAAAATCAAGGAGACAAGACAAAGTGAGGTGGTAAGTATGCTCACTAATTTATGTTTATGTTATGGAGTTTCTTTTACCGAGTATGCCTGCGGCACTGACTTAAACATTCATCTAACAAAGAAAAAAACTTGAGAAGGATGACACAGGCATACTCGGAAAAAAAATCCGAGTGCTCCTATCAGGGGTCGAACCTAAGACCTTCCGATTACTGATTCGGATGCTCTACCACTGAGCTACAGGAGACTCGTGGGAGCTATTAAACTAGGTTCATGGGACAAACATCCTGCATACTGCTAGGATTGGAATGTCAATGTGTGGCATATGTGCAATGGAAATAATGTGATGGAATATGTAAGTGACACAGGCAAACTCGGAAAACAAAAAGAAAGAAAAAAACTTGTTGGTAATATGTTATGGTAATACCGTAAACTGCCTCTTATAAGCCCCCCTCCCCCCCCCCCCCCCCGCTTATAAGCCCTCCCGGTTATAGGCCCATCTACCTGTAAACCAAAAAATACATCCCATTATAAGCCCCCCCCCCCCCCCCCGATGTAAGCCCCCTCTAGTTTCGTTCGTGTTGTTAGTTTTAATGTTCTTCCAAATATTGACGTTTGAAAGAGTAAATGAAAAACGTATTTCGATCAACACTGCTTTAGCTCGTTTGGAAACGGTTTTTTTATTCTGGTTATAAGCCCCCCCCGTTTAGAAGCCCATCTAAAACCCCTTACGAAGTTGCATAAGCTCAGGGTTTATGAACGTCAGTTTACGGTATGGTAAATCTTTCAGTTATGTCGTTTTTATTTGAGAGCCGAGGAAGCCTCTCGAGTGAAAGATGATTGGTTGGATAAAAATGTATAACAAGAGAAGCACATTGTATAACTCAGTATATGAAGAAAAAATATTTACCCCAAAAGATTAACGGATAACATTTTGTTATTTTTTGAACAAACTATAGGAAGCTATCCTTGAGGAGGCCACGAAACTTCGTGAAAGTGCAACGGATGTGGAGGAAACAATCGGTACTATCGAAGACTTCTTGAAGAAGCTCCGTTTGCTTGCAGTTGAGGTATATTGTCTGGCCCATACCTAGTTTACGTTGTTGTCGAACAACAAACAAACAAATGTCAAATAGAAAGACAGACAGATAGAAAAACAAATTAACAAACAAGCAAACATATAGACAGATCGATCAGTGAAGAACGTTTGAAAAAAATTCACAAACAAGCGAATAAAATCAAACAAAAAAAAATGGTAAATATGTACTTTTCAGTAATCATCTTGGTTTGGTTTAAAAGCTGTACTAATTACACCCAAAATCGTGTAACATTTCTCGTCCGTACTACGCACCGCTTTTGATTACTTCTACGTTGTTTAACCGGTCCATTAAGCTGACTTAAATTCACTTCTCTGTCGTAAAAGAACCATGGATGCGTTCAGCGAAAAGGGCTTTGATCAATGTTCAACAGTAACAGGGTTTTCAACTGTTTTGTAAAGTAGCGGACATACTTTTGAAAGCACCGGACGTGAATGTTTTCTTGGCGCCGTAAGGCGCCTCGCGAGCGGCGAAGGCGCAAGTACCTAGGGAGATCTGGGGGCATGCTCCCCAAGGAAATTTTTAAAATAGAATACTCAGAAACGCCATTTCCAGCGTTTCTGGAACCAAGGAAACAGTTTCCTAGGCAATGCTGGCGCTCACTAAAATTCTCTTTAAAAAGTAAATTACTGAATGAAAATGGTCAGTTGCTAGGGGGAGAGGGAGGGAGAATTGCAACAACAGAATTTTCATTGGCTTATCATTATTCTGTTACCCTCTAGTCAGTATGTTCATGAGATGCCTTAGTAAGAAAAATATATAACACAGTAGTAAAAAAAATCGCCAATATTGATCTCAAAGTACCGGACGTGGAATGGCAAACGACCGGACGAAACGTCCGGCCTCCGGCCTCAAATGAAAACCCTGCATAATTTTTCAAAAATGCCCACTTTGGGCAACGTTTTAGAAAAACTCCGTTTTGGAGCGTGTTCGATCGATTTTGATGTCTTTGTGTCACAAAAAAATCTCTGTTTTCCTCTGAAAGGTGGTCGAGAAGGTACATAAAACGGAGTCTTGTGGCATACGTTCGCGTCTTGCTTGTACTTGGAATAACCGCAACTTAGCGTTTGTGTTTATATAAGTGAAAAGATACCTATTTCAGTCTCGTGACCCTCACGTGATTCTCCACGTGACTTCTTCTTCACGTGGTTTATGACTTTGCAGGACTAGAAGGCACTCCCAAACTCTTTAGCATATCGGTGCATTTGTCAAGGGTTCACCCCTTTTAAGTGGAGGATTCTTGTCCGTCGATCGTTTATAAAATGGTGGACAACACAACTGGACGGCGTACCATTTTATGGTATTGTAGAAAACTGAACGACTTATTTACTACAACATCGGATAACACAACAACATTGCATTACATTGTTAAGCTTAAATCGTGTAAACCTCATACCATGCACGCAAGCGTGAACTCACTAGCAAGAGTTTGTAGATTTGAGTTGTTTCTTTAGATGTTTTCGAAGCGTCCAATGATAGTTTTCTGTTTTTTTCCCACAGTTCAATCAGCACGGTTCCCTCCTCGGATTACGTTAAACCGCGCAGACTTTTTGGTGTTTTTTTTAGTGGAATCTAAATTGAAGGACGCCTTCTTTGATTGCTCCTGCATGTTGCGATCCATAACGCTTAGCAAAAGGGGAAAAATTTGGGCCTGGCAACCCGATCAGGTGGCGGACTCGGGGCCACCTATTCACGTGGTCTCGGCGCCCGTAAATTCTTGGGCATCCGTGCTCAACTCAAAAAATGTGAGGGTGCCGGGCCTCAAATTTTAGGCACGCATGCCAAATTAAAGGGGTGCACTGCCCAAATCACTTGTCGTGTAAACTTGACTTAAATGAGATCTCAAAAAGAGGGGTAAAACATCCCTCCTATACTACTGTGCAGGCGCCTCTGATTTCCCTTCCTCATCGGAAAGATCTAAGGACACATCTGCGTACAGATCAGTGTAAAACAGACATGAATCTTACTAAAATAAGTTGTATTTTTAGCCTCAGAACAGTATGCCTGATGTTGTGATCTGGATGATGAGTGGAGAAAAGAGAATAGCATATCATCGTATTCCAGCTTATGATCTTCTGTACTCGCCTCATGTAGCTGCTCGTGGGAAGCACTGTGGCCAAGTGTTGGATCTGTTCATGGAGGTAAAGCTTACTGGAAACCATTTTAATTTACCCTGCTAAAGAGAACAAAATTTGCGTGAAAAGCGATAGCGGTAACAGACGTCACTAATCGCATGACATAGTCAAGTAGTATAATAATGTGATCGAAACGTCGCGGTCTACATTTCCTGATGGTGAAATGCGCCTTACAATTCCACTGTAAAGATTGTACCTAGCATGTAAAGGCGCCCTTGGCGGCAATTGCTATGAGCTTACCCGATGGTCATCTACAGTACATTGCTCGTGCCTGACAAGGTCTTTAACTTTATTAATGTATGACACACGTCTTGCATTCTGCTTGGATCAGTAACATCAGGGGTTGGACGTACGTCGGGGAAACAGAATAGGTAGCCTAAGCAACGAGGAGGGCGACGGCAACGACAACGACACAAAACAAAAGCTTTTAATGAACAAAACCAATCGCATCATTCGAACATTTCTGTGCCGTCCTCTGCAAAACGACAACGTGAAATGACCAAATTCAAGGTTTTGTGGGGAACATGAACACACGACGGTGAATTTTTCATTTTCTTTCTTAACTTGAACGCCACTCCTACTAATTTGGTTCCTGGGTAGTTCGCAGTTTCTGCAGAAGTTGAAGGAGTTGAAATAATCACGAAGTAGCGCGAGCGAAATAAAGTGATATTTTCAGGATACGTTTTCGTTGGAGTTGCCGTACGCTTCGTCGCTCCTTTAAGCTCCCTAACAATAGTGTCATCTTCGTGACAGTTTACTTAAAACATGACATAGCTTTTCCACTATAGATTTTTTCAATGAAACACAAAACACGGTTTAAAAGGTTGATAACCCAGTTTTAGTATTGATTAATTTGATTTGGCGCCGGAAACACTCTATCCGTATTGTTAACTAGTTGCGTGTGACAGCTGTAAGCAGCAGTTGTTCCTTGTAACATTTCACCCCCCACAGTACCCTGGTAAGAAGCAGCTTAACCTAGAAGATTACCCAGAGGTCCCTGCTCAAGTTCGCGTGATTTTGTGGCTTGGACTCGAGAAACATCAGGAGGCTTGGACTAACCGGCAGGATATTGAAGGCGACTTCTGCGTCTTTGCAGAAACGGTAAGATAATTGTATACTACTAATGAGCTTGAACAAGAATAGATAGGTTTAAGGGAAAAAATTTAGAAATTGCTGAAGATTTTTATTCTTTGGACTTGCCCATCTTGTCGTCAAAATCTCACATGATAACCCATAGATATTTGCGGTAAGCCCCTATTCCGATTCGATTTCCTAACTTGGCATCATGACCTGTTTAGTTTTTGGGCGCTTTACTTGCTCTTTGCTTGTCCTCCACCCATGTACAAAGACCAACATTTTCAACTTGTAATTCGATTTGCGTATGGATCACCTGCATGAGAACCATCATTCGTGGCTAAATATCATATTAAATTTTTTTTCAAAACGTTGTTTCTCTTGTGTTTTGAAAAATTTAATGACGCTATAGGGCTGAAAATTTAAACGCTTTTAACTTTTTTTCTTGACTTCTTCCTGTAAGCAGTGAATTGGCTAAAATATGTTTTCAATCCATTTGCCTTGTTACGTGGTTTGTGGGTGAGGATTTGAAAACGACCAATAAACCTGAAGCGATTGTATCCATGAAATTGAAAACTTAGGGTGCGTTCGACTTACCCTATTCCGGAATAGGAACACATACTACGATGACAAGAAATCCCTCATTAATGGTTTTAGGAGTTACTGGAGTACAAGACGGCTCTTAAATTATGTGTCAGCGATAGTTTGCAGAATTGACCTTCCAAAAAAGGCCAATCGAAAGCAACCTTAATGAAGAAGTTGCTTACACAGCACGCTTGCCATACAAATGTGAGAATGAAATTGGACATGACAGTTTGTAAAGAAACTAAGAAATGTTTTTTCTTGCTGTTTGTAGTACGAGAACCAGATGAGTGTTCTGGGAAAGTGGACAGCCAAAGGCCTGCCTCGTCCCGCCTGGTCAAATGCAGGTGGAACGGTGAGATGTCTTCATTTGATCATAGCAGTTAACAATAGACCCTAATCGCTCAGCGGCCATGTTTAGTCTCAGGAGAATAAAAAGCTTTGTTTTTACACGGCAAGCCTCGCATTAAATTCGCGTCTGGTCGAGGCTTGCCGTGCGAAAACAAACCTTTTTATTCTCCTGAGACTCAACATGGCCGCCGAGTGATAAAGGCCTATAGGCCACTTCCGAGTTGCTGTAAACCTCGTTAAGAAAGCGAGGCTTTGTGCAAAACTTTTCATATAAAAATAAGTGTTGTTTTCATATAAATGAAAACCAATTTTCATAATGAAAACTTTGCACTTAGCCTCGCTTTCATAATGAGGTTCAAAGCAACTCGGAAATGGCTTCTTGTTGACACATTTTTGCATCTCCTTTGTTTTGCCAAATTTCTTTTAATATTTTGATAATATTGTGCTTTATTTAACAACAGTTGAAGCTTCTGAAGGATTCTTTCATTCCACCCGGGGGATGGAGTTTTGATGGAAAGTGGTTTATAAATCCGGAGCTCAGGTGTGTCTTTAACTATCACATTTTGCATTCAACGTACATTAATAAAACGCACAGTAATGATTGGTAGGAAATTTATCCAATGAACTAACGTCAGAGTGCTTTTAAGGCCGGAACTGACCATAATGAGAAGTTTGTTCGAAGAGGACCTACCTTGTCTCATGAGTTCACACAGAAACATTCAGCTAGCAAGAGTCAGCATTGCTGCTGATAAACAAGAAAAGTGAGGTTCGAATCGACTGGATAGAGGGGTGGCTACGCAATAAAGACACCATCTTTTTAGGCTGAGGATGGGTGGTGAAGGCAGAACCCACCATCTTTTTTGTGGTTTGTTGGGCCCTGTTCGAGTATAGTAGTTTAGATCACTTCCTTTACGGGTGCGTTCTTGGTATAGCTGCAGCAATTTTCTAACTTTTGCTGTCCCACAACTTGGAAAAACATTGCAGTACGCAGTAAAAATGTAGAAGAATAATTTGGTGAAACCATACTTACAGGTATGACAGTCAGTATTCCACCGTACGGAAAAAGATGGCGGGTCTACATCTTACTTCAATACCTTATTTACATTGCCAAAAGGCACATAGAAAAGCCGTCTTTTTTTAAAATTCGTCCCTGTACTAACAGCATTGTGTATGCTGGGTTTGACGTTTTTAGAAGTTTTCTGTGCGTTTTTATGAGCGTTGTTGGGGTTTTCGTATGCTATGAATTATGGGTAAAAGAACCAGTCGCCTTCATTTCTGGTAAGGTGGATTGTTCTGATGAAAAAGGGCCACTTGAGGTTTTGTTGCCACTTGACAAAAATTTGATGAGCATTTTGATATATTTTATAGATTTCGGAAAATTTTGTGATGGACTTCATTTCTACTGCCCTATCAAATCAACAAGAACTAAGTTAAGAGAAGTCTAAGACACAAATATCCGTTTCACAATCCTCGCATTTTGATTGAACAGATTCCATAAAACTAAACTTTCAGAGTGAGATGCCAAAAAAAACAAAAACAAAAACAGAACCGAAATAAGTCACGTGATCACCCACAATGTAATCGGTGCGTGACATTCACTTAGTAAAGATGCCGTGATCTTTTCGTTAATACACCTTTTTCACTTAAGGGTGCATATATTACAACATTATTTCTTCTTTATTTCTGTTATGTCTGTAGTTTAACTTACGAGAGAGACACAGGTTGTAAGAGTTTTCTGGAAGACTTGTTTGAAAATGAAGATCGTCTGCCTGGACAAAACTGGCAACCAGCTGCGGTGCAATGGACAGACATCGTGAGTACTCGGTTTTACTGACCTTTATGTAGCCTTTTGTGCTGTGAACACATTTCATGGCAAAACGGGACACGATTCCATGAAGTCCACCGTTTAAAGAACTCGTGCGATGAAACTGTGAAACGTAATTGGTTGAATAAGTTGATGATTAGTCTCTTTTACGGGCATACAGGGCGATTTTAATCGTTCGTCGCGTTCATCAGGAACTCTGGCGAGTTCACCGTGCAGAAATGTGTACACCTGCCCGTGACATGCGTATATAATCACCTGGTGTTTTTGTTTGAGTGGGCAACGATCCTCCCGATTAGTTAACATCAGTCAAAAAGTAATACGAGATTCCTAATACAAGATGCCCTGATTTTATTTTCGTAGATCGTTCATATGGAAATTTCATTTCCGTTCTCAAACGTTCTCTCATGAAATCATGCAGTCAATAGTTAGAAATATTTAGAAAGGCTAAGGAGAAACATGTTTTCCAGGTGAATGGGCACGGTTTGCCCTGTTGTGAATATGTCTCAAATTCCCTACTCATGTCCTTAACACTTTACCAATTCATTATCGTCGCAGCATGGGAACGGTGTCACCAGCAAGGACGAGCTAGTGGCCCCTGAAGGCTGGGCGTGGACCTCAGAATGGGCCGTGGACACTAACAGGGCAGTGGATGAAGATGGTAACGGAGTGCTTTATTTGTTAGTAACTGCAGCGCTGTACAATGTCCTAAATGTTGGCCAACATTTACCATTTTGTAGTAAGATTGATGGCCTCCATGGATGAAAGCGACCAAAGATCGTCGCTTTCAACAACTTCTTTTTTTTGTATATGGTTTTAAGGTGCTTGACCTTGTCAATTTAAACACTCAGGAGGGGTTTGCAAAAGTACTGTATTTGTATTGTAAATGTTGTTTGTTGTTAGGATGGGAGTACACCGTTGACACAAGTGTGGCTAGTTACGTGGCAGTGGAGAAAACCTACCATTTATCAAGGCGGAGGAGATGGGTGCGCGGCAGAAACCTGCTGAAACAAGAAGACAAGGTACACCTGTTCAGCGTTGGGATATACAGTATTTGTTCGATTAACCGCCTACCCTCGAATAAGCGCCCACCTGAAAGCCCGAAACTTAATAAGCGCCCATCCCACCCCCTCCAAATAAACAACATCTTTGTAATAGCCCAGCGTGAAGTAAGAGGAGCGTCACTTGTGTTCTAAATTTGGTTTTAGATACGGTAGTCAATGAACTTTTATATTGTTTATGGCTTCTTCATGTTATGGCTTGTTCTTTTTGCACTTTGTTTTGTCTTGTTGAGGCGAAATAAACTTGTCCCTTGTCTTTTTATTTTATAAAAATGTTCTTGCTTGCTGAAAATGTTAGGAAAAAATAAGCGTCCATCCTCACGGCCCAAAATTAAATAAGTGCCTAGGGCGGTTAATCGAATAACTACGAAACTCATGAGGGTTGAAACGTGTACTTCCGATATCCTTTCTTTTGCAAAAGCGCCTGAATATCTTTGTGGAAAATAAATACCACCCCCTTTGCTTCCCAGAGGGTTAATAAATTACCCATATCATCTTGCAGTCTTGTCTCGTAGACTTTGCGGACAACGTAAATTAAAATAGCTATGTATGAAAACAATACTTTAGGGCCATGAAGAAAATGTGGACAAAGAAGGCTGGGAATATGCTGCAGTATTTTCATCGAAGTTTCACAGTAAAAGTCGAACAAGAGATCTGGTTCGGCGCCGTAGGTGGCATCGGAAGATGATACAAACCGACCCCATGGCTGCTGCCGTGTTTCAAATCAGTGAAGAGGTGAGTAGCTATTCAAGAAGGTAACGATTAAAAACGTTTGAATTTTAAGTCAGGTTTGCCATGGTCAAGGAAAAGTCAGGGAATTTTGTATCAAGTCAGGGAAATTCTAAATTCTACCTCAAAGTCAGAAAAAAGTCAGGGAATTTGATTTTTGGGCAGCCACTAGGTTTGGGAAAGGGTTTCCTTGTAGGCAAAGACAATGTTGTTTCAAAAGGCAGCTACGAATGAGCTGATTTCTGCCGCTTCATCGCTGGCTTTATTGGGAAAGAATTTGTTTTCTGTGGTCGGTGAAAACTGGTTTTTGGTCAGTGAAAACTCAGGGAACTTGTATTCTTTTGTTAAGTGGCAACCCTGTAAATGGTAGGTAGGTCGGCATCATGAAGCAACTGGTATTACTACTCCCGTGGATGGGATGTTAGTCCATCTCATGGTTACTTCCAGGATGGTTGTTAGGTCTCGCATGGCTCAGGCCCCAGTTGTTCAAAGAGTGGATAACTTTATCCAGCGAATAAGTCGATATCCAGCGGATAAAATGGATTGGTTGGAATACATAGCGATTTATCTACTGGATAGAGTTATCTGTTGTTTTGAACAACCGGGGCCAGGTTTATAGTTGCGACTCAGTAACTCAACCGCAAGCGCAAATACAATAGTACGCTTAAAGGGCAGTGTCACCTATTTTGAATAGCCCAAAAATATATTTGTATTGGTGGATCGTTCAAATAATGGTCCAGTTTTGTTAACGATAACCCTACTAGTGCAGAGAAACAAGCATTTATTATCATTGGCTGCGGATGGTTAGGATGCAAATGGTACAACTTGAAAAAATTGGTGAGCTTTTTCAAGTTCTTCCTGTGTTTTATTGGAGAAATCACTAAAAAAATATTATGGTATATTCTTCCTCAGTGAAACCACTTAATATTTTTCTCCCCGTGTTCTAAGAGTAATTTCGTGGTAGAGAAGAGGTTCTTAGTTAAATATTTGTTCAAAGTACAGTCAAGTGCCCCTTTAAACATCGAAAGTGCAAATGCGACCGCAAGCTCAACACTAAAACAAGACAACTAAAACTATTTACACTGGCGCTTCAAACATCGTCAGACAATGAATACCATTGATTTCTTGCTGACTAAGTGAAGGAATGTAGTTCAAGCGTAGTGGTGTTCAGTCGAGGTAGAATAAGTTTCCTTACTTCTCTCAGGTCATAATGTGTGTTTCTTTGTTTACAGCTTTGAGCCTAGATCGATAGATGCTAAAACATCTTCACATTTTTAAACAAGCATGAGCACCTCTTGTAATCACCCAAGAAGCCGAGCTTTCGAGAGATTGCTTTTGCAGGAATTCCTGTAATCACTTAAAACAACTCGAACAACTTACTCAATCAACAACGCCAACTTATCCGGGTTTATGGCATCACTAAAGTACCAAGCACAGCAAGAGTTCTCGAAAAGACACTATAAGACTGATCACAATATTCCGTGATATGAGCTTTTTTAAACGATTGGTAACTTCAAGTTGCTAACTGTCACATATTAGAAATAATTTTTACTAATAACCAGTGCGTAACAATAAACATAACTTTCTCGTGGAAATCAACAGGGCAAGCAAGGTATAATGATGGTGCCAAGGATGTATATCACCTTTGAAAGTACGTAAAATATTAGATAAATAACTGACGCATTTTTATCGTTAACATTTCAGTAGGCTATAACATGTTACTAATAATCTCTTTATAAACGTTTAATCTTAATGCATGACTTCAAGCTTAATAAATAGCAAATAGCGGGGCATTTTACCGTTGTGTGGCTGGTGACTTGGCCTTTGAGTGAAAACGAGGCTGGAGTCTAGTTTGTTTTGATACATATGTAAATGCTAGCTTGTTAGCATAAGAAGAAACATGATTTACCGATGAAAGGCAGTGAAAATTGTATCAAAACTTCAGGTTTTTTTCCTCCTTTTTTTTCTTACTTTTAAACCTGTTCGATTACCTTGTGACTTGATTTGTCACTCTTAAATTTCTTATTTAATTCTGTATTTTTTATTTATCGAGGGGCACCTTTATTAACCATTGTGTCAGCTTTTCTGGTGTTACCCTCATTAAATATTGTCTTTATTATTATTATTATCATTATTATTATTATTATAATTATAATAATATAATAATAATAATAATAATAATAATAATAATTATTATTATTATTATTATTATCATTATTACTATTATTATTATTATTATTATTATTATTATCATTATTACTATTATTATTATTATTATTAAAACAAAGTCAACCTCAGCCTCGCTTTCACTCAAAGGCCAGGTGACTACGCACTCAGCTGTTAATGGGGGGGGGGGGGGGGGGAATATTATCAAATGAATGCTGTTGAAAAGCACGGTCATTCAACGCTACAGAGGACCCACGGCATAAGACCCCTATCCAATGTTTGGAGAATTTTCACCTCGTGATGTTGGCAGTGACCAAAAAGGTGTACTTTATGCCATGAGGACAACTGCCTAATGCATTAGTGTAAGGGGGTTAGTTTCTAAATAAACTGTTTTGCTGCGACAGTGGGGAGTAGAAACGAATGTTTTGTTTATCAACAGAGTTGATAACTAAGGGTGAATTGGCCACCGTGAAAAGATTCGAGTGTTGACGTTTCTGGCGTTAGCACTTCGTCCACCAAGGAACTACGTAAGAGGATTCGCTCTGAGTGTCGTCTGGCTTTACGGCTCTGACGAAGAGCGAACGCTCGAGACGTCGGCACTCGAATATCTCTACGGTGGCTAATTTACCCTTAGCTATCAATTCTGTTGATATATATTAGACATTCGTTAATATATTAGTACTTTTACAAAGATCACATCCCGCCTTCTACTATACATCATAGATGCACACAAGTACCAGCTGAGAGTGTACCTCTTCCAAGGACGGGACCTGCTGCCTGCTGACCCTGATGGACTCTCTGGTGAGTCAAGTATCATGTGACTTAGACGCTGTCCACAAGGATATGCTTGCATTAGTTTGGCTTACTCAATTTTAGGGTGCGCTCGATTGATCCTATTCCGGAATAGGAATACATGCAATAATTACTACAAATCCCCCATGATAGGTTTTTGGAGTAACGTGCATCACCGAAAGTTTGTAGATGCATCTTCCCAAATTTACCTAAAAAAGGAAAGAAATGTAACAGCTATTTCGGTTATTCTTATTCCGGAATACGGTCAATCGAATGTGATCTTAATTTTAAGCCTTCGGCTAGTTGTCTTTCAAGCAATAGGATCATACTGCGAGGCGACATCAATCAATATTTTATGGCAATTTGTGATTCATTTAGACTACGAGATATAGCAAATTGGAATCGGGTTAACAATTTTCGTTTATCCTTTTCAGATCCCTATGTGCGCATTTCATTTGGTAACCACAGTCAGGTGTCGGAGATCATCCATCGCACCTTGTGTCCCACGTGGGACCAGACGCTCATCTTTGAAAATGTCTTCATTTATGGCAGTCCTGAAATCACGGCAAAGTCACCACCACATGTTGTAATGGAGCTGTTTGACCAAGACCTTGTGGTAAGCTGTTATAAGTAATGGAGCAGACACGAGATGAAGTACTTTTCCTGGCATGTCCCACACTAAAACTTGGCCCAATTGTTCAAAGCTCGATTAAGCTAATCCTGGGTTAACGTGAACTTTGATTTGATTTTAATTGCTGATGAATAAAGATTCTTGAAAAAGATTTTTGTTCCACAATTTTAACTTAGAAAGCCAAACCAAAACCAATCGCGACTTGGTTGCACGCGTTTTCCCGCGCTTGAACCCGGGTACATGTATTTGCTTTGAATTTTGATTGGTTCATTGCGCTGTTTACGTCTCTTGTGATTGGTCAGTCGAATAACTTTGTTTTCTGTTTTACGACACTGAATAGTCCATTTTACAGTTGTGTCCTAAGTGACCTGGCCTTGGATTGTAAGCGAGGCTGGGGGTGACCTTGTTTTGATACAAACCTTACTGCTTTTCATATGTAGATCAGGTTGTTCTTATGCTAACTAGTTAGCATTTACATATGAAAAGCACTGAGGTTTGTATCAAAACAAGGTCACCCCCAGCCTCGCTTCCAATTCAATGCAAGGTCACCAAGCACGCAACTGTAAAATGGCCTATTGAAAACCACTCTAGATGACCTGCAATTCGGGATTTTGGTTTTTAAGAACGTCCTTTTGATATTTCTGCAGGGTAAAGATGAGTTTATGGGCCGTTGTGTGGAATCTCCTGTAGTAAAACTCAAAGGGCAGGGGCCACCGGCTCCGAGACTCCTCTGGGAACCAGTCAAGAAAGGAACAGAAGATGGGGGCGAGATCCTGGTTGCGTTGGAACTCTTTCTGGTAAGGCTGAACGATTTACTTTTTCATTAAACTGTAACAATTGTTTTATTTTGACAGCATTGTAAACTACATTGCTTAATAGCTTTCATTTGAATGTTCACGTTATCTTGTAAAGCACAGTAAACAATACCACGGTGAAGTACTGTCAATGAGTCTCATTTGGATTGTCAAACCTTAGGTCAGATGTTCAGTACCAGAGGAAATCGCATCTCAGTAGCTTTCTTCTCAATGGTAACATATGAGGATTTTAACCAGACTCTGACGTTTAGAACCACCTTGCAAAGAATGTAAAGCATCATCACAGCGAGGCACCTGTCAAAAGATTTCATTGGAATGGTCGCATTTTAGGATTTTATGCAATGTTTAAAACACGAGCAGCAGTGTTTTACCGATAAAACACGTGCTGGGAGTTTTTTGAACGGCTTCAAAAACATTCCTGGAAAAGCGTGTGTCAAGAGAGTTCATAACAATGATGCTTTTGTGAACGTTAGAAATTAGCATACGAGAAAAACATTAAACACCGCATACCAATAAGGAGGAGGTTTTATTGGGTTTTAAAACCACTGCACGTGAAATTTTATTGACTATTTGATAGGTCAATGGGCTTATGAATTATTAATGAGTTTTTGAAGTTCATTAGAACGGTTTCCTTATTTACTTTAACTTTTGCACAACATTCAATGTCAATGGCTGCAGAAAGCATGTCTCAACATTGTTGAAAATGTTGAAAATGTTGAGAACTTGTTAAAAACTCTGGTAAAAAACATGGTTGATTAATTGTTGGGCTTTCTTTCCATTATTCATGTTGAGCCCAAGCTGTTGGCCATTAAAACGTATTTTTATTCGCTACAAATGTTTCTTTTTAATAAGGACTGGCATGCGTTCGTTAATTAAGCTGTTTTTGGTGTTCCATTCTACAGGACGAGGGAAACGATTTGCCGTACTTCCCACCCACAAAAGAAAACAGACCAAATCTTTTTATTGTACCCAGTGGAATAAGGCCGGCAGTGCAACGCACAGCTATCGAGGTAGGTAGCAAGTATTGGGAAGAAAATGCGATATTCCAAGCTATTGAAACTGTTGATTTTATGCCTGTATGCTGTGAAGGGCGAAACCAGAACAAGAAACAGTTGGTCGGGGAGGACAGCCTGATTTGTGGTGTTTAATTTTTTCGAAATTATTTCAACTATTGCTAAAAAGTACTGCAATTTTGTTAGAACCTATTAGAACCATTGCTACAATTTCAAAATATCCTCAAAACCATTGAAACTATGGGCTACAATTTCAAAATATATAAGAAACTTTTGAATCTATTTCCTGAATTCGAAAATGTGGTAAGGAAAGTTTTAAAGTATTCGTCGAATTTGACAAGTTATTTTATTTTATTATACAGGTGCTGTGTTGGGGTGTTCGTAACATGAAGAAGTATCAGCTTGCCAATGTGTCATCACCAAGTATCGAGTTTGAATGCGGGGGTCACGTGATCCAATCCTCGGTTATCAAGAACACTCAGAGAAATCCAAACTTTGATCAACCAATCTTTTTCTTCGACACGGTAGGGTGCTGTTTTCAATGCATCTCGGCGCCATATTCTTTCAGGTTTTTACATACTATTATTTAAGAACGGTGCCTATTAATACCGAAGTATTTTGAGCGGTTTATGACTATGCGGGAAAAGCAGATCTTAGCAACGTCTATTGGAATCCCAAAAGGAAATTGGAGGTAGCCAGGCATTTTTCAGAGATAACTAAGCAATAAAACCTCTACAAAGCGCCAAAATATAAAGCAATGTATAGGATTTTTCCCCCTAAATTGAAACTTAATTATCTCTGAAAAATGCATGGTTACCCCCAATTTTTTTTTGAGATACCAAAAGCATTTGCTAAGTTCTGCTTCCTCTGTACAGTTTTAAACCGCGCAAAATATTCCTGTATTAGTAGGCACCATCCATAGGAAACCCGAGTATGTTGAGATGCGCAGAACACATGCGCAGCAACAATAGTAGGCACCGTCCTTAAAGTGTAAATTCTGGTAATTCTTACCGAAAAATCAAATTGCAGATATCTACGATTGTTTAAAACCAAGTGGCACGCAAAAGCGACACTTCAGTAGCAACAATTTTATTACTTTGGTGTGGGACTTAAGATAACAGTAATAATTTCAAATGTGTTACACGGCTTTTAGGTAGAACAAATTACTAGTACTTTTGTAAAGCTCTTTGATAAATAGCTATGGGTTAATAGAGTTTTCCATCCATCCATCCGTCCGTCCGTCCGTCCATCCATATTTGCATACTACTCGCTCCAAATTTCTTTTGAAAGGAATCTATGAAAATTCTCAGCTTAGGAAATTCGACATCTTTCACTTTCTCTTCTCAGTATCTTCCCAAGGAAGAGCTGTACACTCCTCCGATGAACATCAAAGTGCGAGATAACCGCTCGTTTGGCCGCCGCCCTGTTGTTGGTGTTAACTGTATCAAGTCACTACAGCCGTACAGGTGTTTACCGCTGGACAATGTGGATTTTGGTGAAGACACAGGTTTGTATGAGCAGGCATTGTGCTAGCTACTGATAAGCCTAACTGGTTCACAGTTGTAGATGAGTTTGTCATAATCGCTTGCATGACCGGAATGCTTTTTCTCTAGGGGGAGTACGGGGGGCGATTGCGGGAAATAACCAAAAAACAAACAAATAAGTCAAGATACTTGTCAGTAATGATGTACTAAATGCAAAGAAAGGAGAAACTAAACGAAAGTAATTAAAGTAACTGAGTCAGTATTCTGCGAGTCTGAAATAGCGTTCGCTAAATTCGTATAGTAAGGAACGCGAAAATACAAGTACACAAGAAACCCGAGTATAAACGTGCAATTAGACTCGACTGGAGCTAAAGTATTTGGTTGATTCTATTTTCGCTGACTTAGTTACTTTAATCACCTTAATGATAATGGCGTCATGATGTTTCCGAAACGTCGATCTTTGTCGTTAGTTTTCACCTGTCTTTTCAGAAATCAAGGTAAACAGGTTTTTGCAATTTATGCAATTCAATATCGATTCACTCAGTTTTGATGGTGCGACCTTTTGTTTTATCTCTATTGCTTCCGATGATTTCTTTATGCCTCTTGTCTTTTATCTTCTTCATATGTCTGAATAAAGTAGAATTGGCATGAGTGGTTAAATTCATTTAAATTCTATGAAAGCTGATAGAGCGGTTTCAATTGAGTGTAGAATTGGCATGAGTGGTTAAATTCATTTAAATTCTATGAAAGCTAATAGAGTGGTTTTAATTGAGTGTAGAATTGGCATGAGTGGTTAAATTCATTTAAATTCTATGAAAGCTAATAGAGTGGTTTCAATTGAGTGTAGAATTGGCATGAGTGGTTTAATTCATTTAAATTCTATGAAAGCTGATAGAGCCGTTTCAATTGAGTGTAGAATTGGCATGAGTGGTTAAATTCATTTAAATTCTATGAAAGCTGATAGAGCCGTTTCAATTGAGTGTAGAATTGGCATGAGTGGTTAAATTCATTTAAATTCTATGAAAGCTAATAGAGCTAAACGTATTACTTTGGCCAGTCACAGCAGGCGCAAATAGCGCCATGAACCAATCAGAATTCAAAGAAAATACATGTAACTGGCTCCAAGCGCCGGAAAACACGTGCAAGCAAGGTACGATTGGGTTTGGTTTTACTTCTCATTGGTTGAGAAAGTGGCGCGAGGTTCGTTAACCAATCACAGAGCGTAGTAATGCAAAACTAACGCCAACGCGCAATTACTTTGGACATTCAATTGAAAACCACTCTAACAGGACAGAAAATAGCCGCATAAATAAAGCAGGAAATCGAGGCGGTATAGGCTCATTGTTTCTCAAGACTTTGTCTACAATTATGGCAACAAATAAAACCAAGTGAGATGTTTATGGAATAGCTTGAAAAATAATTATTATGAAAATGAAATATATGAAATTCATACGTTTGCACCGCGGATGAAAAAATGATTAAATGAATGACCGTCGCAGCTATGTATACAACTTTTAATAATAATAATAATAATAATAATAATAATAATAATAATGATGATGATGATGATGATGATGATGATGATGATGATGATGATGATGATGATGATGATGATGATAATAATAATAATAATAATAGTTATTAACAGATCCACTGGGTGGCTCTTCCCTGTTAAATTACAATAATTACAATTACAAAATAAATTACAAAATAAATCAAATTAAATTAAATTATGTTATTTACAAATTCTACAGCAGAAACAGGATTAACGGAAACCAATTACAGTAAAACTAATGGCTTTGTACTCTGTTTCTTAAAAAATTCCTTGAGAGTCTTAAAAAGGTTCTGTAATCTTTACAGTTTCTTATGGT